>NC_084543.1:15570000-15825000 GCF_024500275.1 Phycodurus eques | reverse complement strand
GTAACCAAAATATAAGGTTTAGCTGCCCATTATAATGAGAATATCCTTGTCCCCTTCCAATCTTTTAAATTTCAACACGTTACAATGGCGACCAATTATAATTTGAAATAATCCAATACAGCCCCAATACCATTGCTATTATAAAACCTACATTAACTGTACAGTGAATGTTTTAAGTACTGTATTATTTTAATATTCTTAACTGCTGTGAAACACAGATGTAATTCACTTCATTAAATAGACGTTGAAACAATATCTGTAACCACCCATATCTTGTTTTGTTGTTGATGTTGTTGTAACCTGTCCTTTACTAGTTTCGTATGAAGGTCTGTATGTTTTAAAGTACTAGAACAAATGTGTTGCGTAACAGCAGCAATGAGAATCTATGCTGTACCTGGGCAAAGTACAGCCTCTACAGTCTACAGTCTCTTATGATGTCAAGGTAAAAATGTAAACAATGTGTTACTTCTATTTTGAAAGTGATGCACTGATTTTGACGTGCACATATGTGTGAGCTGCTTTTGTGTTACCAATTTAGCAACATTGTGGTGATATTTAGCGACTTTTCCACCGCTCTAGCAACTATTTTTCAAATCGCAACTGGCGACAATGCCAACATTGATCCTAAACATTATCTTATTTACTGCACAGTGGAGGGAAGAGGGGGATTTGGATTGATAATATTTTTGGAGTTCCAACTAGGATTTTGTGAATGTGATTAATGGTATCATGTTAATGTAATTTTATAGCAATAATATCTGTGACTCAGTTGATAGAGCGGGTTGTCCAGTGACCAAAGGGTTGCCAGTTCGAATCCTGGCTCCGACTGTCCACTGTCCCCCCCCTTGTGGTTGCTTCAGGAGAAGCAAAGCCTTGCGGGAGCCAACCCATACAGAAAACCAGGAGTGGTGGTTGGTCAAGCATCATATCACGACACCTTCCGGTAACTCCTGTACACACTGACACTGACTGTATAGGCTTACCTTTCCGTCGGACCCTGTCCGCAAGGCCGAGAAGGGGTTCCTGGAGAACGGGCACACCCGGTCTTCCATAATCTTCGCCCAGGCCTGCATCTGGAGAAGTGACTCCAGCACTACTGTTCCCGCAACAAAGCAACACGAGAGACCCTCCCGCATCTGGCTTTTCAGTCACAGCAAGCGCTGTAACTCAACCATGGACTAACCAAATATAGACTCTATTGTTTCCTGAGACAGACGGATGCCACAAAACAAATTGACTGCTTAAGATATTGTTTTGCACTTTAATTTCCTATTTATAACAACAAATATCACATCTACACAAGTAGCAGCTTATTGAAACCAAACAATGTTATGGTTTATATATTGAACAAAAACATAAACTAACGCTTCTTTTTTTTCCTGCCATTTTTCATGAGCTGAACTCAATGACGCAATGATCCAAGACTTTTTCTATCTACAAATATGGCCATTTAAAAAAAAATATTGTTCACAAGTCCATCCAGCTCAGAGGTGTGCCATATCAAGATGCTGATTAGACAACATGATTACTGCACAGATGTATGATAAGATGCACACAATAAAAGGGCACTCTAAAATGTACAGCTTTACTGTATTGGGGGGTTGTTGGGGGGTGGGGGTGTCACAAATCCAGTCAGTATCTACTGTAACCACCTTTTGCCTCATGCCGTGAAACACATTTATGCGTGTGTGCCTTAAGGCTAATTTAAAGGTTCCTCATCGTACGTCATTCCACAGACCACTTAGGCTTCCCTGTGGACCACAGATGTGTACGTGGTTCCAGTCATAGTAGCCACGTTAGGAAGCTCAGTGGCAGCCCTCCTCTGTGACCCCCTCCCCCCCACACACTCCCCGACCTTGACGAAATGGATAGGATGTCAGGAAGTCAAACATTTTCGATCTCGATGACCTGCAAACCCCCCTTGATGGTTGTTGTCCGGCCCCCCTAAAAAAAAAACCTTGGACCCTATCTGGCCATCCCGCTAAAAACAGGCTAATTGATGGTGTTTCTCCTGCTTAATCTGCAATATCCTATTGTGTTGCTGGTCCTTGAACGCACCTTGTGCATGGAAAAAGCGCAAGTGAAGTAATTTTTAATTTTTTTAGAGTAGTCAAATATTGTACTCAAGTAAGAGTACTGATACTTTAAAATAGTCTGACTCAAATAAAAGTAAGTAATCCTCCCAAAAAATACTTGTAAGAATAAGAAAGTACTCAGTGAAAAACTATTCAAGCACTAAGTAAATGTTACTTGTTACGAACGTAACTTCTCATTTATTTTTTAAATCAAAGCACGAGAGTCAAATAAAGTAAAAGTAACTAAATAAAACGTGAATGTCCAAATCGTTACATTGCTGCGTGTGTGTGTGTGTGTGAGAGAGAGCGAGAGAGAGAGAAAGATTAGCATGTACTGCAAAAGATGCATGTTTTACAGTTATTCATACTTACCATGAGCATAAAATAGGGGTACTGTTGGCATATACACACCAGACAAATCAACACTAAAAATATTTGGAACTTTCCGCAAGGTGTTCTCTCAAGATTAAAAAAAGTGGGGTGTGATAGGCATGTTTGGGCAAACTGTGCAAGCAAATACTATAATGCATAAAAGCTGTTGTTTTTCAGTTGTCTGAAATAAAAACACGAGTCACATACCGGTTATGTTTTTCAATACGAGTAATTTTGGTAGGCCTGCGAAGCCCAATAGAAGATGTAACCGATCATGTAACTGCCTTGTGCTGTTTGATCAAACTAGAGTCAAACGTCACTCACGCTTCTGTATGTCATCCACGACCTGGAGAGGGCACGCCACCCTTTTCGGACTGAGGACCATGGTCTCAGATTTGGAGGTGCTGACTCTCATCCCAGCCGCTTCACACTCAGCTGCGAACTGCTCCAGTGAGAGTTGGAAGTCACGGCTTGATGAAGCCAACAGAACCACATCATCTGCAAAAAGCAGAGATGCAATACTGAGGCCACCAAACCAGACCCCCTCTACGCCTCGGCTGCGCCTTGAAATTCTGTCCATAAAAGTTATGCACAGAATCGGTGACAAAGGGCAGCCTTGGCGGAGTCCAACTCCGACTTACTTCCGGATATGCGGACCAAACTCTGACTCCAATCGTACAGGGACCGAACAGCCCGTATCGGGGGGGGGGGGGGGGGGGGCTTCCTCCCAATCACGCCCTTCCAGGTCTCACTGTCATTGCCCATGTGAGCATTGAAGTCCCCCAGCAGAACGATGTCCACAGCAGGAGCGCTTTCCAGCACCGCCTCCAAGGACTCCAAAAAGGGTGGGTACTCTGAACTGCTGTTTGGTGCATAGGCACAAACAACAGTCAGGACCCGTCCCCCCACCCGAAGGCGGAGGGAGGCTACCCTCTCATCCACCGGAGTGAACCCCAACGAGCTGGGGGGCAATAATTATACCCACACCTGCTCGGCGCCTCTCACCGTGGGCAACTCCAGAGTGGAAGAGAGTCAACCCGTCTCAAGAGGACTGGTAACAGAGTCCAAGCTGTGTGTGGAGGCGAGTCCGACTATAGCTAGTCGGTACTTCTCGACCTCCCACACCAGCTCGGGATCCTTCCCTGCCAGAGAGGGGTGACATTCCACGTCCCTAGAGCCAGCTTCTGTAGCCGGGGATCAGATCGCCAAGGTCCCTTCCTTCGGCCACCGCCCAGCTCGCACTGCACCTGACCCCTATGGCCCCTTCCACAGGTGGTGAGCCCATGGGAAGGGGGGCCCACGTTACCCTTCCCATGGGCGCTCGCCTTCGACCCCCACCTCCAGGCCTGGCTCCAGAGGGGGGCCCCGGTGACCCGCGTCCGGGCAAGGGAAACCTGAGTCCATTGTTTGTCCTCATCATAAGGGGTCTTTGAGCCATGCTTTGTCTGGTCCGTCACCTAGGACCTGTTTGCCATGGGTGACCCTGCCAGGGGCAAAAAGCCCCAGACATCTTAGCTCCTAGGATCACTGGGACACACAAACCCCTGCACCACGATAAGGTGACGGCTCAAGGAGGGGAACAGTATTATTATTTTTCTTTAAATACAACTACATAACGTAATGTATCAAGCTCTAATCATATATTCCACAGGAGAAACGACTGCCGGCATGAAGATTTGATCGCGAAGATGAACCTAAACCTCTGAGCTGTGGAGACGTACACCCGGCGGACATCTATCATGTCTACAAGGAGCTGAAAACCTTTTATCTATGTCTTTATTATATTCATCCATCCATTTTCTGAGCCCCTTCTCCTCACTAGGGTCGCGGGCGTGCTGGAGCCTATCCCAGCTAACATCGGGCAGGAGGCGGGGTACATCCTGAACTGGTTGCCAGCCAATTGCAGGGCACATACAAACAAACAACCATTCGCACTCACATTCACACCTTCGGGCAATTTAGAGTCTCCAATTAATCCATGTTTTTGGGATGTCGGAGGAAACCGGAGTGCCCGGAGAAAACCCACGCAGGCACGGGGAGAACATGCAAACTCCACACAGCCGGGGCCGGGGATTGAACCCCGGTCCTCAGAACTGTGAGGCTGACGCCCTAACCAGTCGACCACCGTGCCGCCCTTTATTATATTCTTATAAGCATTTTAATGTTATAGCTTTTTCTCTTTTATATTCATACTAACCATCTTTTATATTCAGCATTGTACTAGTCAACGTTTTGTTTTGGAAAATGGAAAATGCGGGGTATTCTGAATTAGATAATAATCCCCAGCTTGATAATGAACCGAGACAAAATACAGATGATAATGACAATCACATAACAGCACAAAATGAAACGTTACCATTACCTAATGAGAACAGTCAAGACATTGTCGCGATACAATCTAATCAAGATAATAATGACGACCGCCTAACAATACAAAATGAAATCTCTCGGTTGTCTAATGTTCACCAAAACACAGACCAAGCCTTGGAAGATTTTATCAATCGCTTCAACCCTTTAGAAACACAGAGGTCTAAGGAGATAACTCCCCTATTCAGAGTGGCGGGGAAACAGTACAGCGTGAACATTTCAATAATATACAGATTACACAACCGTTGAGAATTTCGACATCTGAAAACAAAGGGGTTTCTGATTTGGCATCTTTTTATACCGAGGTGCTGAGTAAAGTAAACAAAGTAATCGAAGAGGTCATTTCAAGGGTGGTACCAGGTGATATCATACAATTGGAGTTGGTTGGTGAAAATGTGAGACAGCAAGAGATCATTCACGTGACAGATGACTCGGACATTCGTAAAACATTAAAAGATTTACTCAATCGCGTAGCACAATCAAATTCAGAAATCATGGCCGATGATAACCTTGACTTTGTCGTACAAATTGTAACTGATCAAAGGGGAGGCGGCGTGAGATTAAACTATCAGAGACGTTGGATTGTCAAATACTCAAAAAGAAAAAAACGACATCTCTACATACCCCTTAACAAAGACAGTAAACTATGTTTCGAAACATCACTAGCCTACTTATTAGATAATACACTGACAAATGCAGAGGCTATTCAACGAGCACACGAACTTCAAAGAGCTGTAGGTCTGCATGATCAGACAGCTGCGGGGTTAGCTGATATCCATAAATTCAAGACCCATTTGAACCGTAAAATAGTCGTGCAGTACAGAAAAGAAGAGGTGCAACCATTAAGCCATTTTGAGACAAACTACCCCAAATCTGCCGACACCTTGCTATTTTTTCTTACACAAAACCACTACTACAAGGTAAGTTTAAGCTAACAGATTTCTCGGACAGGGTTACTTTTGTTGGTTTTGCTATAGAGGGTATCAGAACCCACATACACATTATTGTCGGGGGCACTGTTGTTTTGTGTCGATCCAACTTGCATGGAGTCAGGGTTAACACCCATCCATTGCGTGGATTGTAATAAAACATGTCGAAATGAACACTGCTACACCCGTCATAAAGAATGCAGACAAATAGAAGGTAGACAAAACCCGATAAGCAAATGCGATACATACAAAAAATTTAATACTTGTGGACGGGTATTCTATATAAATGTAAACACAAAAATGCGAAAACATGTATGTCATATCAGATATGCGGCATACGTCTGGAAGACAGCGGCATAGCAAACACGAGACATCTATACTACATACAGCCGCTTGAACCTAAACAACCTTGTGAAAAACATCATATTTTATGATTTTGAAACCTATGTGGATTCAAACAATAAGCATATTCCCTTCCTAGTCTGTACAAAGATGCTCCAAGGGCACACTGGTACGGAGATGATTGCGTTGAGAAATTTCTCCTGTATTTCAGGAATCCGCGTTTTAAAGGCTCCACCTTTATCGCTCATAGCGCCAGATCGTTTGAATGACAACGATGGGTATTGTAATCAAACTCATCATGCAGGGTACGTTAAGTCATCTGTTTTACGGACACAAAGTACAAATTAAAGTTCATTCATTCACTGTCATTCCTCACTATGCGTCTCAGTGCATTACATAAAGCATTAGGTTTTTAAAATCATGTGAAGGTCACTTCCCCCACATTTTTAGAGCATCTAGAATACGTGGGGCTCTACCCCGCACCGAGCGACTACGGTATTGAACGCATGCCACCGGAGTTCCTCGATTGGTACCATGAGAAATGTCAAGGTACGTCTGACTTCAAGAAGGAAGCTTTGTATTGTACAAATGATGTAGACATTCTCACTTTAGCTGTAAAAAATTTAGAGAAGAGTTCCTCAACGAGATAGGTGTCGACCTCTTTAATTCGTGCACAATCGCATCCGCGTGCATGAGTGTGTTTCGCACTTGATTCCTGCAACCTAACACACTCGCAATAACATCGCCTGATAATTACAGACGACAACATAAAGCGTACTCACACGCGTTTATCCAGTATTTGGAGTGGGTGATGTACAGTCAAAACATTTTCATCAAACACGCGTTGAACACCGGCGAGGAAAAGATCAGTGGCTACTTTGTTGACGGGTATGCCGAGCTAGAAGGTGTGAGGTATGTATGGGAATTCCAAGGCTGTTTCTTTCACAGCTGTCCCGAATGTTTTGATCCATCTGCAACGTGCCCCTTATGAGGCCGTCCCTTCCAAGTGCTGTTTGACAATACACACAAAAAAGTGCAGCCGTTAAAAGCTGAACCAGGCGTGCATCTCATGATTGGAATGAGATGAAGAAGTCACATCCGGGTGTGAGAGTTTTTGTGTAAATTTGACTTCCCTCAACCTCTCTCCCCCAGACAGGCTCTTTTCGGAGGGAGAACAAGCGCGTTCACGTTACGCTACACAGCTGTACCTGATGAAAGGGTATTGTATGTAGATGTAAATTCATTGTACCCCTTTGTCAATAGTACATGTCAATATCCGATCGGGCATCCCACCCTCATACATACCAATTTTGATGAGCCTCAAAGTACTTTGGGCCATCCGAGCCAAAGTTTACCCACCTCGCGGCCTCTTTTTTTCCGGTGCTTGCTAAAAAAAACAGCCAAAGGCAAATTACTATTCACACTCTGTTGCACATGCGGTGAACTTAACAATCAAGAAGGGCCGTGTGAGCATAATGATGAGGAAAGAGTACTGACCGGAATGTGGGTGACTTTTGAATTTACCAAGGCTCTTGAGCTGGGCTATTGGTTGGCACAGATTACAGAGGTGTGGCATTTCGATAAAGTGCGCGCGGACGTCTTTAAACAATATGTGACCACATTTCTTAAAGCGAAAATAGGAAGCCTCAGGCTACCCGCCCAAGGTCGCGGACCAGGAGGGTAGGGACAAATACATTAATGACTATCTGATTCATCAAGGTATTCATTTAGACCCACCTAGAATTAAAGTCAATCCCGGAAGGAGATAAACTGCAAAAATATGTTTGAACACGATTTGAGGGAAGACAGCACAAAGAGACAATTTGAAGCAGACTGAACTTGTAACCAAAACAGAAACATATTTCAAATTCATGTTTTCCGGAGTATACGAAATCAATTTTGTGAACGAGAACATGGCCGTGGTACAGTACAACCATCGTGACATTAACATGGTGCCGCCGTCAGCCGCTTCTAATATCTTTGTAGCATGCATGACTTACAGCGAAGGCGCGTATGATCATCAACGCTTATCTAGAACACATACAGGAGTGAGTCTTTTACACTGACACAGACAGCTTGATTTATGTGGTGAAAGAAGGTGAACACGCTCTAAAATTAGAGGACTATTTAGAGGATTTGACCAATGAATTGTCTGGTTACAGCATTGAAGAGTTTGTTTCAGCGGGTCCAAAAAGCTATGCTTATCAGAGCAGAAATAATGAAAGAATTGTGAAAAAAAAAAAAAAAAAAGGTATCACGCAGACTCATGAATGTTCTCCTTATATCAATTTCGATAGCATCAAAGACTTGGTTGAAAATTACATTGACACTGACGATAGTGACTCGGGAGTCATCAAAACCCCTCAGCACAGCATTGTACGTGATAAAAAAAGACTTTCAGCTGAGGAATACAACATTCCAGAAAAGCGTTTTCTTTGTATGAAATGGAATTAACCCCAGTTGACTTTGACCCGAGGTTACAGCCTCCTTTTTCCTGTCTGATATCAGGACCAAGCGGATGTGGGAAAACATATTTTGTAAAAAGTGTAGTGGAAAATTGTAATTGTGTATTAAGAAATGAACCCGACAACATTGTGTGGATTTATACTTCTTTTCAACCCATGTACAATGAACTTTAAAAATGGAATAAAAAGATAAAATTCATTAAAGGTCTGCCTGCTTCTTTTGAGGATGAAAACTTGTTTCCAGCTCGACAAAGCCATCATCCTTGATGACCTAATCTTTCAAGCCTCAGAACATCAGGAGGTGGTAAAAATATTCATGCAGTATAGGCATCATAAGAACATGAGTGGTAAATGCTGACACAAAATGTATTCCATCAAGGCAAGTACAGCAGGACCATCAGCTTAAATTCTAATTATATGATACTGCTTAAAAATCCTTGAGATAAATTACAAACAGTTGTTTTGGCTCATCCTATTTTTCCTTCAAAGAAAAAATACTTTTTAGAGAGCTATGAAGAGGCCACAAGAGAAGCCCCTGGTTATTTATTAGTAGCTTTAACCCCCACCTCTCCAGAACAATTCTGTCTGAGGACCGGTGTGCTCCCAGGTCAGTGGCCTACTGTCTACATTGCTAAAAGCTAACATGTCTATGCTTTTAAAAAGAAATCCATCGCTTCCCAAAGCTCTGTATCACGCCACACCAATGAGGCGTAAAGACACATTGGCGTACAGTCCATCAGATCTGATTAAGGCTTTCTGCAAACTCGCTTTCAATCTTTTGAAAGGTCAATTAAGCAGACCCGAACCAACTATACGACAGATGGCCGAGCAGGACTTGGATTTGAAAATGAAATAGGTTTTAGAGGACTATACAATGACTCAATATGAAAAAAATATATATAGCTTTAATGCAACGTTATTTAACGCTCCTCAAACAAGGGGAGAATGAAGGAAATACGCTCACGTTGACTCTACCTCCAGAGGAATTACAAAGACCGTTAACAACAACACGCCCGTCAGTGACGACAGATCTGTGGCAAGACATTGTACAGAGTATTCCCTCACGGTATCGAAAAAACGGTGACTATGTTTTGAGAAAATTAATAGATGATGGAAAACTTTTGACCCAACAACGCAAATTTATCTTTAAAGGGCAGCCTGTAAAAGGCTCGCATATGACCGACTTACTCAAACATTTAGCTATCGCTGTTAAAAAAAATAAAATACAGATCACAACCCTAGAGGTTGGAGTGAGTTCCAACACACCCTCTATGAGTTGAACATCCCCGAGACGAAGGTGAGAGCCAACCAATGTTCTCCCGGTCGGTTTCTCGGATGAGTATTCAATATTGAGTATTGAATACGGGGGGCTTAGGCTGTAAAAATATTAACTTGTCAGAAGCATACACACCGCCGAATAATCTGCCTTGCAGGTGTTTTATAGGGGTTTCAAGACCACATCCGTTCATCTTTTCAGTAATAATCCAACAACACCTGTCCTTTTTAATTTATTTCGATAATAGAGTCGTAGCAGGCATACATGATGAGAGTGGTAGTATAGGGGAGTGGGATTCAGAATCTCATCTCTAACCTTAAATTGCCGGTGGAGATGGGGGATAGTGCTCCCGTGTCATCGTTAAGGCTCAAATTAAACACATAAAGAGCGTAGCCTTGTAGAAACTCTTCACGATCAATACAGAGAGGTTGATCTTTTTTAAGTTTCATTTTTAATCTCTCACTAATGCCTATGGGGAAGTTACCATACAGGTTTTGAAAAACTTGAAAAGTATTAGCTGAATTCACTTCATTGGGTTTCATTTTGATACTTTTATTATGCTTTCGTTATAAATATTGACTAGATTTTGTACAATATCAATATAAAGTCGTGTGTTTTTAGCTGTGAAATATCGCCAAATTCTAGTATTCAGAGTCTTGTTGAACCTTTCTACCACAGAGGCTTTCAGATCACTTGCTGTAGCAAAATGAATAATACCATGTTTTTTTCATGAAATTCTGAAAATGTTGAAGAATTCTTTCCCCTCATCAGTTTGTAGCTTTTTGGGTGTACCGCTAGTTAATAAAACAGATTCAAAAGCTTTGACGACTTCTGGAGCCAGACACGAACAAAGGCCGTTTTAGAAAACACATCTAGGACTGTCAGTAGATATGTAAATTAATCATTGTTCTCTGCTATGGCTTGCATGTCACATAGGTCGGTTTTGAACTGATTTAGAGGTCTGGAAACAAAAACTCTATTTCTAGGGAAATTAATTCTGGCTGGTTTATGCAAGATGTAAGCATCTTGACTTGCTAAAAACTCTTTGACTTTATCCCGATTTACTTTTCGACCCATTTCCTCCAACATAGCTGAATGGAGGCGATCTACACCTCCAAAACTTGCTGGGTGGGCTATGTTTTAATATATATTTTTCATGTACCTCTTCTTACTCATGCTCACATATGATACTGATACTAGAATACTGCTGTGTAAAAGTATTTATTACCACACAAAGACAGAGCTTTAAGTTGTTTATTGGTTTGCACATAAAATCAAGTCTATAAAACATGTTCTATAGAGGATGTCTATATAAGTTCTAAAGGTATTAATGAAACATGCAGTCCTAGTAGAACAAAGGAAAAATTAAGTAAGAGCTAAGATCTGATAATCGTAAATGTCTCAGATAACACCATAGGATAGACCAACGCGTCGCCAGACGTCTCGGAGTGGTCCTCGTTGCCTTCATTCACCTTCTTACAGAGGGTTTGTCTCTCACTAGAGACAAAGTGTTGGTGTGTGTGCTGAGTCATACTTTTTTATATTGTGTGGAGTGCTGGGGGTTGGATAAGAGGCGTGGTTATGGAAATGATAATGATCTTTTGGCACTCACAATGTTCTTCCATTGACGGCTGGTTGTACTGAGATGTCTTTGGAAACGAGTGCTATTTTTTTCAGGCCATTCACTCAATGGTAAGACTAAGATGTAAAGCACTCCACTTTCGCTATTGAAGGATGATAATGTAAACTCTAAATCTAACTGCTTCACACATTCACCTTCCTCCTTCTCCTCGATTAATCTTATTTTAACATCGAAAAACCAATCCCCGCATGCTGAAGATCTAGATTTGCATACCATAGATAGGTTCGTCCACGCCTCTGATGAGTGTATAGTTTTCATGATGACTTCTGGCAGGGCCTGGTTCAATACAGCCCAATCATTGGAATTCATCCATCCATCCATTTTCTGAGCCGCTTCTCCTCACGAGGGTCGCGGGCGTGCTGGAGCCTATCCCAGCTATCATCGGGCAGGAGGCGAGGTACACCCTGAACTGGTTGCCAGCCAATCGCAGGGCACATACAAACAAACAGCCATTTACACTCTCATTCACACCTAAGGGCAATTTGCATGTTTTTGGGATGTGGGAGGAAACCGGAGTGGCCGGAGAAAACCCACGCAGGCACGGGGAGAACACACAGAGTGGCCTGACAGAAGCCTCTCATCAGTGCAAGACACATGAAAGCCTGCATGGAGTTTGCTAAAAAACACCTGAAGGACTCCAAGATGGTGAGAAAAAAGATATAACTTTTTGGCCTTAATTCTAAGCGATATGTGTGGAGGAAACCAGGCACTGCACATCACCTGTCCAATACAGTCCCAACAGTGAAGCATGGTGGTGGCAGCATCATGCTGTGGGGGTGATTTTCAGCTGCAGGGACAGGACGACTAGTTGCAATCGAAGGAAAGATGAATGCGGCCAAGTACAGGGATATCCTGGACGAAAACCTTCTCCAAAGTGCTCAGAAACTCAGACTGGGCCGAACGTTCACCTTCAAACAAGACAATGACTCTACGCACACAGCTAAAATAACGAAGGAGTGGCTTCAGAACAACTCAGTGACTGTTCTTGAATGGCCCTGACTTAAACCCAATTGAGCATCTCTGGAGAGACCTGAAAATGGCTGTCCACCAACATTCACCATCCAACCTGACAGAACTGGAGAGGATCTGCAAGGAGGAATGGCAGATGATCACCAAATCCAAGTGTGAAAAATGGCTGTATTCACTCAAAAGGGTGCTTCTACTAAATACTGAGCAAAGGGTCTGAATGCTTATGGCTGTGTGATATTTCACAGTGGGTGTTGTTGATAAATGGCTTCTGCTTTGCATAGAAGAGTTTTAAGTTTGACTTACGGATGTCGCGCCTAACTGTATTTAGCGACATTGTTTTTCTGAAGTGTTCCTGAGCCCATGTGGTGATATCCTTCACACACTGATGTCGGTTTTTGATGCAGTGCCGCCTGAGGGATCGAAGGTTACGGGCATTCAATGTCGGTTTTCGGCCTTGCCGCTGACATGCAGTGATTTCTCCAGATTCTCTGAACCTTTTGATGGTATTATGGACCGTAGATGATGAAATCCCTAAATTCCTTGCAATTGTACGTTGAGGAACATTGTCCTTAAACTGTTTGACTATTTTCTCATGCACTTGTTCACAAAGAGGTGAACCTCGCCCCATCTTTGCTTTGAATGACTGAGCAATTCAAGGAAGCTCCTTTTATACCCAATCATGGCACCCATCCATCCATCCATTTTCTGAGCCGCTTCTCCTCACTAGGGTCGCGGGCGTGCTGGAGCCTATCCCAGCTGTCATCGGGCAACCTTGAACTGGTTGCCAGCCAATCACAGGGCACATATAAACAAACAACCATTCGCACTCACAGTCACACCTGCGGGCAATTTAGAGTCTCCAATTTATGCCTGTTTTTAGGATGTGGGAGGAAACCGGAGTGCCCGGAGAAAACCCACGCAGGCACAGGGAGAACATGCAAACTCCACACAGTCGGGGCCGGGGATTGAACCCGGATCCTCAGAACTGTGAGGCTGACGCTCTAACCAGTGGGTCACCGTGCCGCCTCATGGCACCCACCTGTTCCCAATTAGCCTGGGCACCTGTGGGACGTTTCAAACAGGTGTTTGATGAGCATACCTCAACTTTCTCAATCTTTTTTGCCACCTGTCCCAGCTTTTTGGGAATGTGTTGTAGGCGTAAAATTCTAAGTTCAATAAAGTCTATCAGTTTGAACATTAAATATCTTGTCTTTGTTTTGTATTCAATTAAATATAGGTTGAACATGATTTGAAAATCATTGTATTCTGTTTTTATTTATGTTTAACACAACGTTCCAACTTCATTGGAATTGGGGTGGTATGATTAGAATCAGTTTGATACATTATGTTATATAGTTGTATTTAAAGAATATGACATTACCGTTGAAAAAATTATCTTTGATGTCCACAAAGCAAGTCTAACTGAATCTTAAAGAATATGATATCAAAGTCTACTACATATACATAACGACTGAAGATTGAAAGGATATAATTAATTAGCCACCGGTCATCTTATCTGTCTGTCTTGCGATCTGCTTGGTAAATTGTCTGCTGTAGGTGTGGTGCTGAGTCCTCAGTGCTCAGTCTTTTAAAGTTGTACAACTCAGTATTTGGGTGATATATTTATGACCGGGTAAGCCAACACCATGTGTGTTGTCGATTTTGAAAAACAATGGTAGATAATGCCATTGCTAGATCTGTAGGTGATGTTGATCTAACATCAGGTATATGCGGGTCGGAAATAAAATGTTTATTGGACGCCTCTGGTGCTGACTCCCCTTATCTGTTTTTATTACCCATGGACTGGTCGACTGGTTCAGGATGTAAACATGAGGAAGTCTTAAGGTCACAGCATCCCTTCACTAATACCCCCCTAATGTATGTGAGTGATGAGGGTGAACGAGACACAGAGTGGGGGAAAAAAAGAAGGGCGGGGGTTTACGATGGTTGGTGGGGGAACATGTCCAGAACATTTCACCCTGATTCCCGGTCACAACAGCTGGTCACACATCGAATTAAATGCAGCGACAGTAAAATAATTCACAGTTCAGTCATTGGTTTTGTTTAAATAATGTATTGTAATATACTGTCGTAAAGATTGAGTATCTGCTGACATATCTCTGAAGTTGGTCAGTAAATGTCTGAAAACTATTGTTGTTTCTAAAAGATGACTTCCCATAAACATAAGTAGAGGAATTCCCTGTGATTTGTATCACTCAGTTTTCTATGCTCAACGTGGTATGGTAAGAAGCCTCCTGTAATCTTATGGATGCTAACTGGAAATGTGACTATTACCTCCCTAATGAAAGAAATGTAGAGGTGCAGGTGTGAGTTCTGTTTATATGTTGCTATACGGAACAAGTCTGAACATGTTGACTGAACATGTCTGGACAAGTTGAAACACGGTGATATAATTTCTGATTTCCGGTCACACCTTCCGCACTTCCGGCAACAAACAATCACGCCACTTCAGGTACATTTCTGGCAACAAACAATCATGTCACTTCCGGCACATTCCCGGCAACAACACGTCACTTCCGGCATCAGGCTAGATTTCCAACACACTTCCGGCAACAAACAAGCAAGCCACTTCCGGCACATTTCCGGCAACAAGCAAGCAAGTCACTTCCGGCACATTTCCGACAACAACACATCACTTCCGCTAGCAGATGATGACATAATGTCTGACGTACTTCCGGCAACACATCATGATGTCACTTCCGCCGCACTTCCAGAAACAATACGTCACTTCCATCATTTTGACAGAAGTTGAACAGTATAGTTTTTTCACCTTGTTTAGTCAATTAATGGCATAAAACGACAAGGCAGATGTTGTCCAATGAGCAAGAAGAAGAAGAATCACCTTTTATTGTCATGAACATGCATGCATGCACACAAAATTGATTCTCTTCATTTAACCCATCACAGTGAACACATACACATTAGTGGAACACACTTGAGCAGGGGGCAGCGGAAGCACCTGGGGAGCATTTCGGGGTATCAGTGTCTTGCTCAAGGACACCACAGCCGTGAGTCTGGGGGATGGTGGCTGATGGTCCAGTCAGGGTCTTGAACCTAGGTCCCCCACGATGGCAGGCAATGATCTTAACCATTGGGCCATGGCTGGTATTGGCTTGACAGGTGACACGAAGACAGGATGTGGGTGTACTCTAAGGCAAAGGGGCGAATTTTCATTTTGCAGTGTTGGAGGTTGCGTGTACGACCCTGCTGCTGTAATTTGTCACGCAGTAAGTCAAACACGTCCTCGGACATGATCGTGATGTCTGCTGCAGTATCCACATGTCCGTCATACGTACGTTCAAGTCTGGTTGTCAAATAAAACAATGTTGACGTGTCGTTAACGGTGAGCTTACCTAGAAACTGCCGAAATGGCCGCTTGTTTTTTTGTTTGTTTGACAGGTCGCTGGAGTCATTCAGTGAGTCACAGGGCATGGTCGGACACTGTCGAGGTCTAATTGTCGAACCGGGTTTTGGTCCGCGAAGTTTGATTTTAGTGATGGGTGGTACCTGGTCATCGCAGTGGTCGGTTATGCGCGTGCCCAAGGTCTGTTGGATGGGACGCTTGCCATCGCAAATTGGAGAATCAGGTGAATGCGCAGAGACGTTGGAGTCAGAATAGACTATCACAGCAGGCTGGCTGGGCTCGGGGGTGTCGCCTCCAAGCAGGGGCTCAGGCTGTCATGGGTCTTGCTTCATATTATTCACCAAGATGCGGATAATCTCAAGAATAGCATGTGCAGCAGTACAGAATTATCCGTTAACGGCCCCATGTGGGATTGCGAAGGAGGATGCATAACCTTTGGGTTTGTTGTGCTCGAGCGAACAGGACCAGGAGTCAGTTTTTACCGGCAAATGTTGAAAGTTTTGGCACACATCGTTATTTTCATTGCTCAAACCAAAGATATTATGACCCGACAGCTTTGTATTGGTCTTTTTATGCTTAGCGAAGCCTTTAGCAGCTAGGTTGCGCAGTTGTGACCTGGACAGCGTGCAAGGGCATGCTGCCACTCCCAAAGGCTGTTTCACATGTATATGCATGTTTTCAACAAAAAGCGTCTTCTTCCGTGTTTGGTTCGTTTAGAAACCCAAAAAAAGCTTTGCGCAAATGAAAGTAGTAAGCTTGTGGCGTTTCGAGGCTCCCCTGTTTAACAGTAAGAGCTACCGACAAACCGTTTGCGGGCTCTGGATCATCAAATTCTTGAGACAATGCCTGGCAGTGAGCCGGGTAATTGGCCAGTACATGAGCCGGTTGTCGTTCAATTAAGCTACTTACTTCTCGGCGAGACGTAACTTTAATAAGGTACAATCTATCATCAGTAGTAGCGCAGGGAAATAGTTTTAATCTCATACCTGCATAGACACCAGGAAAAGCGACCGACGCATGGGAGTCATTGAGGCGGGCTGCACTTTGCGCAGTGAGCTCTCGACTCGGCGGTGTCAGTGGGGCGCTGCAAAGTGGCAGGGGCCTGTTTTGGAGGTCAGAACCAAGTGCTGGGGCTGTTTCGTCGATCCTAGGAGACAGACTGACAGGTGTGCGCTCATTGATTTCATCAGACATTGTTTGCTGTAGGAAGACTGGTGGCTGGTTGGCAATTAATTCGGGGGCTGTCTGTAATTCCTGCAGAACAAGCGTTATTTCGGCTTCCTGTTGTAGCTTTAGCTTTTGAAGACGGCACATGTCAGATTCTAGTGCTGTCAATTGTGACATGAGTTCACATGAGTACTCAACGCTTTTAGCACGTTCCACTTTGAGCATCTCAACGGTCTGTTTGAGCTCTCTGATGTCCTCAGTGGCGCTACGCGTAATTTGGCTTTTGAGGGGTTATCAGTCAACTCCGACAGATCGCTTTTGAGTTGAAATTTCAGATGCGGCGGCTTGCAACAGTTTCTTGTGTGCGATTAGTTTGTGTCCACGAAGCAAGAGCTTGTATGAGCTCCTCATTTTCACGGGCCAGTGCAGCACTGTGGGCGGAGAGCGTCTCTTGAGCAGCGCCGGCACTGGGGGTGAGGTGGACAATGCACTTTGCATCCTCAAGCTGAGCCTCAACATCAACTTGGCAGGCTTGTGCAAGGTCTAAACAAGTTAATTTGGTTATACTCCCTATAACTCAATTTCAACTGTGACACTAAGTTTCCAACTATGCAACCAAGCGTTCAAACAAGCTTTTCATCTTTTAAGGTTTTGTGTTCAGCGTCACTCATAAGTTGTGCGATGTCATTGAGGGCTTCAAGGCCAGCATTTTTGACAGACTCCACATAGCAAGGTCCTTGGTTTATTTACTGTTGGGCTCTTCCAGTGTGTTAAGACTGTCGTATTGACTGAGACTTTCTGAAAGTTCCGCAATGATTGCGTTGCGTGTGCAGTCACAGTAC
This sequence comes from Phycodurus eques, assembly GCF_024500275.1. Taxonomy (NCBI): domain Eukaryota; kingdom Metazoa; phylum Chordata; class Actinopteri; order Syngnathiformes; family Syngnathidae; genus Phycodurus; species Phycodurus eques. Next base: position 15,807,169 of record NC_084543.1, on the reverse strand, counting down.
GCAACTGAATTGTGAACTGAATTGCGTCTAACTTGGAATAGAGGCACAATATAAGCGATTGTAATTAATTGTTAAACAATTAAATAGCCTAAAATTGGGTTTAAGTCAGAGCTCTGGCTGGGCCATTCAAGAACAGTCACGGAGTTGTTCTGAAGCCACTCTTTCGTTATTTTAGCTGTGTGCTTAGGGCCATTGTCTTGTTGGAAGGTGAACCTTCGGCCCAGTCCTGGGCACTCTGGAGAAGGTTTCCGTCCAGGATATCACTTTACTTTACTTCATCTTTCCTTCGATTGCAACCAGTCATCCTGTCCCTGCAGCTGAAAAACACCTGTCATGAGCTTGCCTTGCAGCACCTCTGTTGGAACTTGGGTGGTGCTCTCGTCCTCTCTCTCTCTCCCTTCCCGTCTCTCTCTTTGTAATAATCAGCACCTCAACCTACAACCGCTAAATTATCCCACTGAACAATCCAAGGTCGTGTTTGTCACTAACCTTCTCTGCGGCAAAACAGCAACCGTGTTATGGCACAACTCCGTTACTCCAGTCATTTGAATGTTTTTCCGCCAAACTCAAGAAGGTTTTTGATGACACCATTCAGGGCAGAGAAGCCACCCGCTGCCTCCTTACGCTCACTCAGGGTGCTAGTTCTGTTGCCTCATATTCCGTAGAATTCAGAATTATTGCGGGTTAATACGGTTGGGGAATCTTATTGAACTGTCTGTCTGAGCATCTGAAGGACAAGCTCGCTGCGCGAGATTAGCCCTCCTCTCTCGAGGATCTTATTTCACTTTCCATCCATCTTGACAACCGGCTACAGGAGAGAGTGCGAGAGAGGGGGCACTGTGGGCACAGCACCGACAGCATCTCACCCACCTTCTGCACCGCCGACGATCCCTTCGTCACCCCCCCACTGCACTAGATGAGCCCATGCAACTAGGTGACACACGACTAGACCCTCAGGGACGTCAGCGTTGCGTCACCCAGCGACTGTGGATTTATTGTGGCAAATATGGTCACTTCATTGCTTCATGCCCCTTACGCCCAAAAGACCAGGCTCACCACAACCCGAGAGCACCGTGGTGAGCCAAACTACTATTTCCTCAAGCTCTTCTTCCCGTATGACTGTACCCAGTTGCCTTCTTGGTCCCGCTCACAATACACCCGTAGTTGCCCTCATTGATTCTGGTGCAGCTGACAATTTCATTCAGGAAGGACTGGCACTTCAGCTCCAACTCCCTCTCCAACCACTTCCATCTCCCAAGAAGGTTACAGCCCGGGATGGGGCAGTCATATCTCCTGTAACCCACCAAACAGTTCCATTCACCCTGCTTATTTCCGGTAATCATCGTGAGGACATCCCTCTTTTTGTCATCCCTTCCCCTGAGACACCACTTGTCCTCGGAATTCCCTGGCTCAAAAAACATAACCCCGCCATAGACTGGACACACTTATCAATCACTGGATGGAGCCCTCACTGCCATTCACACTGCCTGCTCTCTGCCGTACCGCTCTCCTGTAAACCACCACCATCTGCCACACCTATTGACCTCTCCCGGACACCTGAGGAATATAATGATCTCTCCCCTGTTTTCAGCAAAGAGCTGGCCATTTCTCCCCCCTCCCCCACCGCCTTTAGGACTGCACGATTAATCTTGGGAGTCCCTCTTCCCTCCAGTCGCCTCTTCAACCTTTCCCGCCCTGAGAGAAAAAGCAATGGAGGACTATATCCGTGACTCTATGGCTTCCGGAATCATTCGACCTTCCTCATCTCCAGTAGGGGCCAGCTTCTTCTTTGTTGAGAAGAAAGATTACCACTCTCCGTCCATGCATAGACTACCGTGGAATCAATTACATCACTGTGAAGAATAAATCCTGAATAAATCCCCTGTGACGCCCAGATATTCACCAAATTGGACCTACGAAATGCCTACCAACTCATCTGTATCAGAGAGGGGGATGAATAGAAAACTGCTTTAAATACCCCTCTTGGACACTTCGAATACTTTGTCATGCCATTCGGATTAACTAACGCCCCCGCAGTCTTCCAATCCTTCATCAATGATGTTCTCTGTGATATGTTAAATTGTTTTTTTTTTTGTTTACTTGGACGACATCCTCATTTTCTCTTGCTCCCTCGAAGAACACCGCAGTTATGTACGCCAAGTCCTCCAGCGCCTCCTTGAAACCCCCCGTATGTCCATCCATCCATCCAACCATTTTCTGAGCCGCTTCTCCTCACTAGGGTCGCGGGCGTGCTGGAGCCTATCCCAGCGATCATCGGGCAGGAGGCGGGGTACACCCTGAACTGATTGCCAGTCAATCGCAGGGCACATACAAACAAACAACCATTCGCACTCACATTCACACCTACGGGCAATTTAGAGTCCCCAATTAATGCATGTTTTTGGGATGTGGGAGGAAACCGGAGTGCCCGGAGAAAACCCACGCAGGCACAGGGAGAACATGCAAACTCCACACAGGCGGGGCCAGGGATTGAACCCGGGTCCTCAGAACTGTGAGGCTGACGCTCTAACTAGTCGGCCACCGTGCCGCCTGGTGTGCCTATATGGTCGACTGGCCCCAGGGTCGCAGGCCCTTCCCCTCCATGAGGTTTGACACTGGTATACGATTCCCGGGGACAAAACTGTGTACACAACATATAAAGTGATAAACATTGTTGCGTCTTTGGCTGTTATATCGGCTCTAGAAGCCTGAGGGAACCTAGGGGCCCCGTGAAGCTTATGAACTCAGGTAAAGGCCCTTTATGGGACTTTCCTGCACATAGCAAATGAGTGCTCTTTACCAATAGCTTTCCCTGCAACAGTGGTAAAATGTGGTAACATTAGCCACAATTGTGCATGTGAAATGTAGACCCTGCGCTAAGGCCCGTTGTTGACATCCTGTCTGAAGATGACGCCCTAGATCAGGCTCTGGATCGTAATTGTCTGGGGCTGATCACAGACAAGTTGATTCCTTCAGCTCCAGGATGTCCTCCAAGGGGTTGGCTTCAACCATGCATTCTGTCATCTGGTAAGGCGGAGGTTTGTCAAGTAGCCCCAACACACGGTCGATGCAACTCATGAACAGGGTCCTAATGCAGGGACTACAACAACAAGCAAAAAAACACCTATTACACCTATTAGTGAGATTAAAACATTGCCAATAATTCCAGGACACTCACCAAACCAGTTTTTCAACATATCAGTGAGAGGTCTTTTACTCCATTGGAAAGGGTTCAATTCCATCTAGGGTTTTGGATAGACTTCCATTGCGGGAGGTATTGTTGGGGACAAAAGTGTAGCATACGTTGCCAGACATGACACATACGCCACCCTTTCCAACTGAGTGGGAAAATGTATGTTTTATATATACCAAATATTACTTCTGTTAGTTTTATACAACCGGGGCTCAGGATGTCGGCTATCACCTCAGGATCCAAACTGACCTGTTGTCCTCAAAACAAAGAATTATGGTCAGTAAAATTTTAATTCCTTGAAAATCTGAACATTTCATATGGTGTACTGTATTTGAAACAATCTTGCCTTTTGTATTAATCCCGTCTTTTGTATTAAGTGATATTGGTATTGTTGCTCTCCCCACATTCCATTGGTAGAGCCCAGTTAAGGTCTTGGTTAGAGAGCCTAGTTAAAGTCCAGGTTAAGGAGTCTAGTTAAAGTCTAAATTATAGCTCTCCCGGTTGAAGTTCCGGGATTAGGGTTTAGGTCCCCAACAATTTCAAAGACGTTTGAATATTGTGGAAAATGGAAAGTAGGAAGGGCGGCACGTTGGACGACTGGTTAGAGCGTCTGCCTCACAGTTCTGAGGTCCGGGGTTCAATCCCCAACCCCGCCTGTGTGGAGTTTGCATGTTCTCCCCGTGCCTGCGTGGGTTTTCTCCGGGCACTCCGGTTTCCTCCCACATCCCAAAAACATGCATGGTAGGTTCATTGAAGACTCTAAATTGCCCGTCGGTGTGAATGTGAGTGCGAATGGTTGTTTGTTTATATGTGCCCTGCGATTGGCTGGCAACCAGTTCAGGGTGTACCCCACCTCCTGCCCGATGATGGCTGGGATTGGCTCCAGCACTCCCACGACCCTTGTGAGGATATGCGGCTCAGAAAATGGATGGATGGATGGAGAGTAGGAAGAGCAAAACTAAAATAAAAAAATAATAAAAAATTTTCGTACGGCCGAATTACTAGTGTACACGTTACCTATTATGTCTCGTATGAGAGAAGAATATGGAGAATGCGTATATATTGTGGAATGCGTGGAGATGTGGATAAATGAATGTGTCATGGGTGTGTGTTCCGGGTTTTGTCTTCCCCCCTGTTTCACACACACCTGCTCCTGTGAGCATCTTCACCACCTGTGCCTCGTTCACCCTAATTACCCGTTGTATTTAACCTCGTGTCTCATTCCCTCTCGTTGCCAGTTCGTTGTACCTTGTCGTCGCGTTCCAGCATTCCTTGTTTCCACGTCACAGACTCACAGTAAGATTTGACCCTGTCACGATTATCGACCTTGCCTCTTTACCTCATGTTTTTGGATACTGTTGCCTTTCTTGGATTGCCTGCCTGTGTACCGATCAATGCCCGTCTATTAAACCTCTCTTTTTGGAAACTGTCCATTTGGTTTGGAGTCGTGCATTTTTGGGTCATATCCTCTGTTCCGTTCATGACAGAACGAACTGGCCATAACATGGACGCAGCAGACTCAGACCCGGTGCGCAAAGCCCTTCAAGCGCAGGGTCAACGCCTCTCGAAGCAGGATGAGCAGCTTGCTGCCCTCCACCTTCATCTCGAGGGACTGTCAAGGCATCAGGACAATATGATGAGACGGGTGGCCTCGCAGTTTGAACTTCTAATGAAAATTATTCAAGAGAAGGAACCAGTTGGCACCACACCCAATACCACCACGGTATTTCCATGTGAAGCAGTCACCATGCAGCCACCTGCCACCTCCGCTGCTGTCTGCCCACAGCTCTCTCGACCGCAGAGGTTCTCTGGAGATTCTGGGAACATTAAGCCGTTAATCACGCAGTGCAAACTCCACTTTGAGCTGCAGGCAGCTGCCTTCGCCACCGAGCGGGCAAAAATTGCTTTCGTCATTTCCCACCTGACTGGTCGTGCGGAGGCGTGGGCTACTGCTGAATGGAGCCGCAATTCCACCGCGTGTCATTCATGGGCTTTTTTCGTAAAGACAATGGAGCAAATGTTTCAATTTTCCACTCCTAATCGTGAGGCAGCTCGTTCCCTTGTTCACCTTACAACAAGGCAAGCACAGGGTGTCACATTACGCGATTGAGTTTCGCATTCTAGCAGCTGAGAGTCATTGGAATAATCGAGCGCTACTCGATGCCTTTTTTCAAGGACTATCCCCCGCCGTCAAGGATCATTTAGTCCTGCTAGACCTGCCGACCGACTTGGACACTGTCATCGCTCTCGCCGTAAAAATCGACAAGAGGATTTTGGATCGCGAGCTGGATGGAGATCGGTGGAGGGCTGCGTCACCGCACACTTGGAGGACGAGCCTCGGTGACCACCCAAACCAAGGCAGATCCCTTGGTTCCGGTCTCAACCCACTGACTAGCGTCCCCACGGATGAACCCATGCAACTGGGCAGGTTCCGTCTCTCCCCTGAGGAACGTCAACGCCGGCTGAAGGAAGGGCGGTGCTTCTACTGCGGTCAGTTGGGTCATTCCGTGAGCAACTGTCACGTCAAAGTTGCCGGTGCCGGTAGCAAGGGCACGGGAGAGGTGAGTTTGAATTTCATTTCATTTCCTACATGGGTTCTACCTAAAGTGACACTATGCTCTCCTGATCAAGAAATTCATACACCTGTATTAATTGACTATGGTTCTGACGCTAACTTACTTAACTCCCTCCTCGTTAGACGTATGCACCTTTAGAACCTTTGAAATAAAATGCCACCGCAACACCTATGATGCAGACGGCAGTTTTATGGGCAAGATCACTCACCGCACCCAAACACTCACATTGACATTTCCTGATTCTCACTCAGAACGCATTAGTTTTCATGTTTTTGACGCCATGAATCATGACCTTATCTTAGGGAACCCATGGTTGAAATTACATAACCCCCACATTGACTGGTCCTCTGGGCAGGTTATGACATGGGGCAGCAATTGCGCCCAGAACTGTTTCAAGGCGCCATGTGATGTTCAGGGCTATGTTTCTAAGGACAATCCACAGACCCCATCTGGGGATCCTGATTTATCTCAAGTGCCCACCTGTTACCAGGATATTAAAGACGTTTTTTCCAAGTCCAAACTTAAGTCATGCTTTACCTCCGCTCCCATCCTTACTTTGCCAGATCTCAAACAGCAGTTTGTGGTAGAAGTCGATCCGTCTGATGCCGGAATAGGAGCAGTGCTCTCCCAGAAATCTCTCAAGGATGATAAATTACATCCTTGTGCTTTTCTCTCCAAAAAGCTGACCCCAGCTGAGAAAAATTATGACATTGGTGACCGTGAACTGCTGGCAGTCAAGGTGGCTTTGATGGAGTGGAGGCACTGGCTAGAGGGGGCACAGACTCCGTTTTTAGTATGGACAGATCACAAAAACCTTGAGTATATTAAAACTGCTAAAAGATTAAATGCTAGGCAAGCTAGATGGGCTCTGTTCTTCACTAGATTTAATTTCATGTTATCCTACCGACCTGGTTCTAAAAATGGTAAGCCAGTTGCTTTGTCACGTATTTTCTGCGAAGAGAATTCTTTGTCCGACCCTAAGACTATTTTGCCCAAGTCATGTTTCATTTCCGCTTTTGTTTGGGACATTGAAACTGCGGTTAAAGGGGCTCTGAAAGACACTCTTAGCCCTGAAGATTGCCCTGAAAACAGGCTTTATGTGGTTCCGACCTTAAGGGGAAGAGTCATCCATTGGGCTCACACGAACCGAACTGTATGTCACCCAGGCATTGCCACGATCCTGGTCTCAGAAACTGGTTTGGGTCGAATTCTCCCACAATTCCCTTGCCTCCCCTCAGCTAAAGATACTGCAGAGTTAATGATCAATCACGTATTCAAATTCCATGGTTTCCCCAAGAATGTGGGGTCTGATAGGGGTCCCAATTCATTTCGCAATTTTGGAAGGAGTTTTGCAATCTCATAGGTGCTACCGTCAGTCTGTCATCTGGGTTTCACCCTGAAACCAATGGCCAAACTGAGAGGCTGAACCAGGACCTGGAGACTGGGCTCCGATGTCTCGCTTCACAGGAGCCACGATCCTGGTCTCAGAAACTGGTTTGGGTCGAATTCTCCCACAATTCCCTCGCCTCTGCATCCACTGGTCTATCGCCTTTTCACGTTGTGCATGGTTACCAAACATCTCTGTTTCCTGCCATAGCCCCAGAGTCCACAGTTCCAGCGGCATTGACCTTGGTGAGACGCTGCAGGTGGACCTGGGAGCGAGCCCGCCAGATGCTGCTGCGCCACGGGCGGTCCTACAAAGCCGCTGCTGACCGTCGGAGGACACCCGCCCCGAACTACAAAGTGGGTCAGCGAGTTTGGCTCTCTACCAAACATATTCCACTCCGGGTGGAGTCCAAGACGCTCGCTCCTAGGTTCGTTGGGCCCTTCCCCATCACAAAGATCATCAACCCTGTTACCGTGAAGCTGAGGCTCCCAAGGTCAATGCGGGTCCACCCTGCTTTTCACGTCAGCCTACTCAAGCCAGCCTGGGAGTCCCCTCTGGTCCCGCCTTCCAGGCCCCCTCCTCCCCCCCGGTTTGTGGATGGGGGCCCTGTCTTCTCTGTGAAGCGGCTGTTGTCGTCTCGTCGGAGGGGGAGGGGGTTTCAATATCTGGTGGACTGGGAGGGTTATGGGCCTGAGGAACGTTCATGGGTGCCGTCTGCGTTTATCATGGATGATTCGCTCATTCAGGACTTCCACGTTGCGCATCCAGGGGCCCCAGGGCCGTCTGGGGCCGGCCGTTAAAAGGGGGGGGGGGGGTTCCTTCATGGGTGTGTGTTCCGGGTTTTGTCTTCACCCCTGTTTCACACACACCTGCTCCTGTGAGCATCTTCACCACCTGTGCCTCGTTCACCCTAATTACCTATTGTATTTAACCTCGTGTCTCAATCCCTCTCGTTACCAGTTCGTTGTACCTTTTCGTCGTGTTCCAGCATTCCTTGTTTCCACTTCACAGACTCACAGTAAGATTTGACCCTGTTCCGATTATCGACTTCATTGTGGAAAGAAGGGACATTGGATCGATATTGGATCAGAGACTGTCCGAAGGAGAGAAAAAACTCATGGTGGTGATCGATGGTGGGGGACCCAGTTCGTCTGACCTCTGGCTGACTCCCGGCACCCCCAAAGACAGCGCAGGGCTTTACCAGCGATATGCAGACACACAAACGCATCCAACATTGCTGTTTCCTTTTGTTATTTTTCTGCAATGAAGACGCACTTGGCATTGATAACACTGCTTCACTTAGGCTCGGTATTTAATTTACAGTCACCACCAGACATTCATATACACACTGTCAGGGTTATTTCAACCAACACGCTCACACCAAGGAAGGAGACAGAAGCAAGAATCACAACTTGAGTCAATTACGTAACTTTGCAAAGTGAGAGCAGCTATAAGAAGCTACTCACCGGAGCGGCGTCCGCGGTTTTTTCGGCGCATGGAGGCGGAGGCGACGCCACAGAGGGAAGCGAGCCGGCATCCGGGTGAAACTTCGCAAGAGGATACAGATTGGCGTTCCCGTCGATCCACCTCGTGAATGTATGCTACGTACCCAACAAAATGGACGAGCTTCATCTCCTGTTAAAGACCAGTAAAGACTTTGGACGTTCTGCTGCCATGTGTTTTACGGAGACCTGGCTTTGCGACGCTGTACCCGATAGCGCTGTCATGCTTCCCGGCTTCCATCTTCACCGAGCTGATCGCGACATGGAATCATCGGGGGAAACAAAAGGCGGCGGGATATGCTTCTATATCAACGTAAAATGGTGTACGGTCGTCACGGAGCTCAGCACACACTGCAGCCCGCATTTGGAGTCGTTGTTTTTGAACTGTATGTCATTCTACTCGTCGTGTGAGTTCGCATCATTCATTCTCGATGGCGTGTACATCCCGCCTCAAGCTAACACGAACGCCGCACTGCTAAGGCTCGCCAAACAAGTCAACAAAATGGAAAAAAAACACCACTCATTGTTCTCCGGGACTTTAACAAAGCTAAACTCAACCACGAACTCCCTAAATACAAGCATCACATCGACTGTCCTACCAGGGAAAATAACATTTTAGACCACTGCTATACTACGCTAAAAACGCATGCTGTGCTATATGTCGTGCAGCCCTGGGCTTGTCTGATCACTGCTTAATTCACTTCATACCGAAATACAGGCAAGAACTTAAATGCGCAAAACCTACAGTGAAAACAGTGAAAAGTGGACCAATGAAGCAAAGATATAACTTCAAAACTGCTTAGACTGCATAGACTGGAGTGTCTTTGAAAATTCAGCTGGCAGCCTGGATGAATGTTGGATTTATCTCACCAAACATTATAATGAATAAACACAAAAGGAATGAAGACATTGGTCATTTTACTCATGAGGAGGGCGCATGGGAGATTGTTCAGGTTACAGCCTCTCAACACGCTCTAAACAATCTCCCCCGTCGCTCCTACATTTATTTGAAAATAGGAGGGTTCTACAAGACATAATGTTCTAAGCATAAAGACACAACACAAAACATAGGACCAGACGACACCTGTCCCGTCCCCGACCACATCCGATCACGTCCTTGGTCAAGGCGCCCTTCCATCAAATGTTGCTGAGTCATCTTCTTGAAGGCGAGACATCTTTCTATCTAAATATTGTCCATAATACTAATGCAAGCTACTAATACAAAATACTAATGCAAGCTACTAATGCAAAATACTAATGCAAACTAAGCAAATAAATGATAACTACTAAAATATATCTAACATTTCCCTCCTGTTTATCATGTATTTGCACAAATTCTCATATCATCTTACAGTCACTTCATTTCGATTTTTAACTGTAGAATCATTTTTATGAAACAAATACATTTACACCCAGAGTAAATTTGTCATACATGAATGTTATAGTTTAAACATCGTAATCATCTGGATCAGGAAACAAATCAGTTAAAGCATAATCATCATAATCATCATTATCATCATCATTATCTTTATTATCAAACAGTAATGGATACATCAGCTCCATACGGTTCTCCATGGGGGTTATGGCTGTGGTGATTAATTTACTGATTAAAGCCCGAATGCATGGGATACAACAACATCCACAAAATGTCAGAATGGCTGCAAAAACAGCAATTGATATCAATATTGGTGAAATTAGGGTTTTATATTTACCAAAAACGTCCATCCAGCTGTCCCACAAAGAAGTGTCTACCCCAGAGTGGCTCTTCATCTTGTGATTGAGGGTCCGTAGACCATCGATGGCTCTGGTCAAGCTGCCATCCGCAGCAGTATTGTTTGGAATGTATGTACAACATTGTTCTCCAAACATACCACAAACACCTCCCTCTCTTGCGAGGAGCATGTCGACAGCTATGCGATTCTGGAACGTCATTAAAGAGGTAGCTTTGAGCTGCTCATGTACAGCTTCCAACCCACTCTGAGTCCAATTTCCTAATCTCTGTACATTGAAGTGGATATAGTTTATCCTATCAACATTTTTATTAATCGTACACCACCAGCATATGAAAGACTCAAATCCTCCTGCAACTTGGTCAGCCAATTTGTATTGATTTGGAACCCCACGAGGAACACCTATGGCGTCGATGTACGTCGGATTATTTTGCCCCTGCCAGGACAAATCTCTTTTTTGTCTATGTTCTAGATTAGACAAAAACATTGGTGCCCTTTTCATTAAATCTTGAACAGGCATAGGGTATACTGACACATGCAATATCAAAGTGACAATAGCACACAATCCAGATATATCTTTAGGTAATCTATCAAACAGTCTATCATCTCCGCACCACCACCAGATGTCGCTCCGTGATACTGGCATAAAATTTGGTCCGACTTTTAAGGTTACTTTACACTGTGTGTCATTCAGTGGTCCTAATTTTTTGCCTTTACCAATCATGTTTATACAAGTGAAATTATTTGGTGCTACTAGAGTAGAAAACATCGGTTTGTTTTTATCTGCTTCTGTTACGGGATATATAGGATCCCATGATTTACATCCCTTAGTTGGTACAGTAGCGTTCATTAATGGAATAATACAATTTTGTGATAATTGTGCCGGAACTATTCGCAACAAAGGCCTGGGACCCATGCAAACCACACAATCTTTTTTTGCTACATTTGCTGCTTGTTCCACCAATAGTAACCAATTGTTATTTTGTCCTGAAACTCCTGTGACTACAAGGAACCAATCATCAGTAGTTATTTTGTTAACCATTAACATGTGTCCACCTTTCTTTGAAGTTTTTAATGGCATTTCTGGTTTAACACGGTTCCCATAACACAATGCTACTTGGAAGTGGGGATCTTTTCCGCCAGTATATGCCCACAAACTCACCATCAAACACATTGGGTGACTCGATTTGTATGTCAATATTAAATTATGGGTCGTTTTGCTTAGGTTAAACTTCTTTCTATGTTCTTTTGCTGCTTTTAATGACCAATTGGACCAATCATAACCTGTTTCACCAATGAGGTATTCCCATCCAAAGCCTATAGATGCATACCAGTCATATTTATCTCCCCAATTCTGCCCATTCTCTTGAGCTTCATTGGTGAGAGCCGCATATGGAATTATGATTAAAGTATCTTGATTTCGGGGGGCACAAAATATTAACCTGTTTTGCCGCATTTGGAAGCTATTCCCACAGTTCTGATCATCAACTGTACTCCTTTTGGTACGAGTTAATGATTCAACATTTTTTTTTATTGGGTTGGTCATATTGGTCCAGTTGGTAGGTGATTTCCTATCTAAAAAATGCGTTGTATCGTTTAGGGTGGGACGTCCCACGTACCACATAAACAAAACCAACACTATAGTAACCAAAGTTGCTGCGTAACAGCTTATCGAATCTCGTAACCAACGTGGGTGTGCCATTCTGCTGAGTTCTCACTAAACGGGTTGGTGTCTTTTTTCTTCACTGACCAGCAAGCGTTTTCAGAATCTACACATCTGCTCCCGCTCCGTTATCAGACTTTTGCTCACCTTCCCTATTTGAGTACTCAGCTGAAATGACCCTTTTACAGTGTGTTAAATGAACCCACGTATTTCTTTCTGCTATTTTTAGGGCTGTTGGAGTTGTCAATAACACTTGATACGGTCCTTCCCACTTCGGTGAATGCCAGTGCTTCTTTTTGATGCTTCGAATTAGGACCCAGTCTCCCGGTCCAACCAACTTGGTTTCCTGCTGGGAAACATGTTTACTTTCAGCAGATACTTTTAAATCATTTTGTTTCTCTAACAACTTTCTCATGTAATCAGCTAAGTTTGTTTCGTCATCAAGTTCCCATTTTTGTTTAAACAACGGAAGTCTATAAGGTCTTCCAAACAATGTTTCGTAAGGTGTTAAACCTGTGGTACTTGTAATGTTGATGTACATTTTAACGAGGTCCAGACACTGTGTCCATGACCTTCCTGTCTCTTCCATACATTTTTTCAATCTATTTTTTATTGTCCCATTCATTCTTTCCACGAGACCTGCACTCTGAGGGTGGTAAGCACAATGGTTTTTCAAATTAATGTGGAACATGGTTCCTATTTTATTGATTATTTGATTTACAAAATGAGTCCCATTATCGCTGTGAATGGTTTCAGGTATGCCATATCTTGGAATGATGTCTTTACATAGTGCTTTTGCCACCGTCAGAGCATCAGGTGATTTTGTTGGGAATAATTCGATCCATTTAGAAAATGCATCTATGATAACCAAACAGTATTTCTTTCCTTCACTTTGATTTAATTCTATATAATCCATGTGAATGCGTTGGAAGGGGTATGTAGGCACTGGAAATTGACCTCTAGTAGGTCGTAATTGCCCTTGAGGATTATGTCGTGCACAGATCATGCATGCTCTACAATAATTCTTTGAATATAAATTGAAACCATAGGTTGTAAAGTGTCGATGTATCTGTGCCACCATCCCTCCTGTTGAGACATGTGACACACCATGGCTCAATATAGCAGCCCATTTAAATAGGTTCTTTGGAAGTATTTGTTTCCCTTCTGTGCTAATATAAATATCATTTTGTAGCCTTGAACCTCGTTTTTCCCAATAATTGCGTTCTTGTTGTGGACTCTGTTGTTGCATATCTTTTAGTGTTTGGTCATCTAAGGTCTGTTGCTCAATATTTTTTATTAAACCCAAAAATGGTTTATAGGCTGCCTTTTTCGCGGTTTTGTCCGCAAATGCATTCCCTCGAGAAATTTTGTCAGTGCCAGATGTATGTGCAACACATTTGCAAATCGCCACTTTTCGTGGATGCTGCACTGCCTGTAACAATTGTTTAAGTAATTCAGCATGCGTTACTGGTTTCCCTGTTGATGTAATCATTCCTCTGTTATCCCAATATTGTGCAAAAACATGAACTGTGGAATACGCATATTGGCTATCAGTATAGATTGTAACATCCTTGTTTATCATCATTTTGCATGCTTCGGTTAATGCTACTAATTCAGCAGCTTGGGCAGAGTAGTGTGACGGTAGCGACTCAGCTTTTAGCACAACAGTATCAGTTACTACTGCGTAACCTGTTTTTATCTTTCCTAGTTCATTTTTTTTCGAAGAACCATCTACATACAGAACCTGTCCATTATTCAAAGGTTGATCTTTCAAATCATTTCTACATTTAGCAGTTTTTTCAGCCAATTCCTGACAATCATGCTGCGTGCCCTCATCAGGTAAGGGTATTAGTGTAGGCTGGATTTAAGGTTGTGCATCGCTCAACAGTCAAATGTGGTTGTGACAGCAAGATGGCCATGCAAGATAAATGTCTTGCAGGTGATAAAAACGCCATATTGGTTTGCAATAGGAGAGCAGACACTGTATGTGGCACTTTAAGAGTTAATGGATGAAATAACACAATTGTGGAACTGCTCTCTATTGCCATTGAAGCTGCCACAACTGCTCTGACACAATGCGGTAATGCACACGTCACGTTGTCTAGTCTAGTTGAAAAATAAGCTATTGGTCTCAGCTTATCACCATATTGTTGTGTAAGTACGGAGGTCATGTAATAGTGTTTACAATCTACCATCTGAATGAATGGTTTATCATAATCCGGAAGGGCCAGCGCAGTACTGGACACCAAATGTTGTTTAATGTCACAGAAGGCCTTTTCTGCCTCTGTATTCCATTGAACAGGTGATGTCATTTTAAGGTCTGCTTCATACATCAATTTTGACAATGGTGCAATAATTTCTGCATAGTTTGGAATCCATGCTCTACAATAATTTGTCAGGCCTAAAAATGACATCATATGTTTCTTTGTTTGCGGTTTAGGGGCTTTTAAAACTATAGTTTTTCTGTCTTCTAATATAGTCCTTCCTCCTACACTCAGATTATGTCCTAGATATTTGACTTGCTTTTTACACCATTGCAATTTATTTTTGTTAACTTTATGTCCCTCCTCTGCTAGATGACGCAGTAAGGCTAATGAATCTTTGATGCATGTCTCTCCATCTGGAGATGCCAAAAGCACATCATCGACATATAATAAGATTTGGCTCCCTCCTGGGGGAGTGAATGTAGACATGCTTGTTGTCATTATTTGTGAATAAATGGTTGGACTTTCACAGTAACCTTGTGGTAATCTAGTAAATGTATATTTCTTTCCCTCAAATGTGAATGCAAACCAAAATTGACTGTTCTCTTCTATTGGTATAGAAAAGAAAGCATTGCTTATGTCCACTACTGTAAACACAGTAGCGTCTGCTCTTAATGAATTTAACAATGTGTGTGGATCTGGTACGCATGCTGCTCTCTGTATCACTGCAGAATTTACAGCTTGCAAATCTTGTACCATCCTCCAACCGACTGAAGGTGGGGCCTTTTTCACGGGAAAAATTGGTGTGTTACATGGTGAATCTGGACACGCCACTATAACTCCTGCTTTAATTAGTGCTTTAATTACCGGTTTGATTCCTTCATGTGCATCCGGTTTTAATGGATATTGACGAATCCCTGGCCTATATTCCGTTTTTGGTCTAATTTGTACTGGTAAAGCCCCTTTAATAAGGCCTACATCGAATGGTCCTGCGGACCATAACTTTTGTGGAACTGTTTTCAACATCTCTTCATCAATTTCAGTGAGAATCATCTGGTCTAATCATACAGGATGCATGTGTCTCCCTTCATCACCCTGCATTGTCCAAAATATTGCCTTCCTGATTAGACCAGTTGATGCACTGTATTCTAGGTTGTTTTCTATTTGCTGCCAATCATCTGCCTCCTGTCCTTGTTTTACTAATGTTCCCACACATTTCCACTATGACTCATAATCTTTGCACAATGAAATATGTGGGACACTTGTATTTTTATACAGTTCCTTTAATTTGTCTGATAAAATAATTCCTGCCGCGACTTTTGCTTTATTGTCTGAGTACAGATAATCCACAGTAATGTTATCATGTGTCGCATGTCGTAACTTGATTTCATATACTGAGTCTGGACCCGGTGTGTTTTTGTACCACAGCGTTATATGCAGCTCATCACTGTTTTTTTTATCTTCTATTTGTGTGATAAGCTGCAAGGCTGCAGACATCAGAGTCTCTCCCATGTTTAACGGTGGTTTGTCAGGGATATCGATTGTGTAATAGAATGTATTCTGTCTGCTTTCCAGTGTCATATAGAGATCTTCTCTTTTTAATTCATGTTTTCGTTTCACTAAAATATTTCCATTTGATGATGGAATGAGTACAAGTCCTAGTTGGAATAAGCCATCTCTTCCCAACAAATTCACAGGGCATTCCGGGACTTCGAAAATTGGCATTCTACATGTTTTCCCCTGTGGGTCTCTAATCCACACAGGCTCAAGTTCCATGGCAAAAGTAATTTGTCCATTTGCTGATCTAACTATTGCTTTATGTCCCGATAGTTTGGAACCTGGAATCTTTTCCCGACATGCAGTTCTACATGCTCCTGTGTCGCAAAGAAAGTTCATTTCTTTCCCATTTACTGATAAGGTTATTTCAGGTTTCTCAGTGTCCAAACTTAGAATGTCCTGTAAATTGAAATCCACTTCGTCATTTTCCGTAATGTTTACAGAAGAGGATTTGTTGTGTTGGGAAGCAGGCTGGCTTAGTCATGCGGTTGTTTGACCGTCTTCTTTGTTATCTTTCTTCGGGCAGTTACGTGCGATGTGGCCTTTATCTCCACAGCACCAACAGATGTTATTATCATAATATTTTCGACCATATCTTACCATCCCACGGCCTCTGCCGCGTCCTCTAAAATTATCTCTCTTTTTGCCTTGATAGTAAATTTCTGCTCCTCCGTTGAGGAAGACATCTACATTATTATAATTGTTTTTCTTCTGTCTTAACACTCTTTCTGCATGGAGGGCATGATTAACATATTCCTCCAGAGAGCCAGTTGCTAGGTTTATCCAATGTTTATCGACCCATTTGTTAATGTGCTCTCTCGAGTTCGCATGTAAAGCATTTTTCAACTGTTGTTGATAAGGGCCCTGAGGATTTGCATCCTCAGTCAATCCGCTGTTTGCTTTAAAACAAGCGGTCATTCTAACCCTGTATTCTTCAAATAGTTCATCGTCTTTTTGTTTTATCCTTGCAATTTCCGTGTAATTCGCCCTTTTGCGGAACCTGGTTGTGGTTCTTTCTATCAAGGCTCTAACTCGATGGTGTAATTCTCTGTCATCATGTGGCATTATAACACCGTGGTGTTT
Organism: Phycodurus eques; assembly: GCF_024500275.1. Taxonomy (NCBI): domain Eukaryota; kingdom Metazoa; phylum Chordata; class Actinopteri; order Syngnathiformes; family Syngnathidae; genus Phycodurus; species Phycodurus eques. Next base: position 15,790,274 of record NC_084543.1, on the reverse strand, counting down.
TGGATCCCCATCTCCCCGGCAAAGATGCCAATCAGGCCCCATTGCAGTCATCCAAATTTGTTGTGTTTCTGCACCGTTTAAATGGTAGGAATGTCTAAGATTTTCCATGTCCTCAACAAACTGGACAATGTCTACTTTGTAGGGTATGAGGCCGGCTACGGCCTTTTTCACATCCTCATTAGTCCAAGTTCTATAGACCAAAATAGTTTCTTTGCGATCCTCTTGTACATTTGGATTTGCCACCTCAATCATCGGATATAAATCCATGTCCCCCTCGTTTGAGGTTGTATTTGCCATTTTGGGAACGGGAGAAAATGTTTCCCCCATATTTTTAGACAAATGCATTTGTACTCCTCCTGATCGTAAAACTCGATGAGTTTCTGATTCACAAGTTGGAGGATGCTCAAGTTGGAGGATGCTCAAACCGGGTACAAGGGCGCTGATGCTTGTGTCTCATCATTTTTCTCACTTCGTTTTTCAACTATCTTTGTTTTAACATTTCTTATCATTGGTCCTGTCTCATCATCTTCCTGTCTTTGGAACAATATATTTTTATCCTTGTCTGTTTGCTCTTTTAGTTCATCTGTTAAGTTTTTCTTTTTCTCCTCTCCTTTTTCTCTTTTAGACGCCATATTTAGCCAAAAAAGTAAGTCGTCAAATCCATCTTTTCCCATTTGTGATATATTATTATTGTGCCGTTCCTTTATTTTGTTTCGAAGTTGAACTAATTTTTTCGAATTCAGCTGGCCAGCGAAACTGTATTTGGTTATCCACGTGTTTAAATGTTTTATTTTGGAAGGGTTTTGAAGTTGTACATATTTCCAATCTTTACACGTCAGGCTTTCTGTTGGATTCGTTTTATTGTTACTGTTTCCCATTTTTGTGAATTTGGAAGTCAGTTTATTCGCACCTAGAGTGACCTAATACTGACTTTATTCAAAAAATGACTGAGTGACAATGAATGTCTGAGTTCTGGTAACCCTCAACCTTCTACCCCAAATGGGGCGGAGGATTCTTGCCTCTGCTTCCAAACTCAGTTGTCACTTACAATCCAGTCTCTTACATCCATACTTTTACACACACACACACGATATTAGTAACGTTTTAACAAACACACGAAAAACACGGAAACATAAAGGCACGGAATTTTAAGTACGTCTAGGACTCCGCCGTCTTTTATTTTTTTTATTTTTTTTTTTATTTTAACACGGAATTTTAGCACGTATAGGACTCCGCCGTCCATGCGGAATTTGTCGGACTCCGCCGTCCATCAGTTACTTGCCAGTGACTAGTATTACACAAGGTTTATTTCGCGCAGACTTCTTTGTCGCGCAATACATTCATTCTTTAAAAAAATTCCCTAAAAAATTTTTTTTAAATTTAACTCACCAAAGTCGTCTTCAATCCTGTGGATTGTCGTCAACCTTCAGATCCCAGTTGAGAAGAACGAAGACCAGTCCCGGAAAGGGTCTCAATTGCCGTGGCCACGGTCTCTTAACTGGGTGTCGGCTCCACAACTGGAATCCTCGGGTGTGTTGACATCCGGCTCGAAGGACCAATTTAATGTTGGATTTATCTCACCAAACATTATAATGAATAAACACAAAAGGAATGAAGACGTTGGTCATTTTACTCATGAGGAGGGCGCATGGGAGATTGTTCAGGTTACAGCCTCTCAACACGCTCTAAACAATCTCCCCCGTCGCTCCTACATTTATTTGAAAATAGGAGGGTTCTACAAGACATAATGTTCTAAGCATTAAGACACAACACAAAACATAGGACCAGACGACACCTGTCCCGTCCCCGACCACATCCGATCACGTCCTTGGTCAAGGCGCCCTTCCATCAAATGTTGCTGAGTCATCTTCTTGAAGGCGAGACATCTTTCTATCTAAATATTGTCCATAATACTAATGCAAGCTACTAATGCAAAATACTAATGCAAGCTACTAATGCAAAATACTAATGCAAGCTAAGCAAATAAATGATAACTACTAAAATATATCTAACAATGAATATACGGACACTGTCACATCCTATATCAGTTTCTGTGAAGAGGTTTGTGCACCAACAAAGTTATTTCACACTTTCAACAACAAGCCGTGGTTCACTGCAAAACTTAAGCAGTTTCGCCAAGCTAAGGAGAACGTATATCAGAGCGGGGACAGAGCCCTGTATAATCTAGCTAGAAACCAGCTGACTAAATAAATTAACATTGCAAAGAGGAACTGTGCAGCAAAGTTGGAAAAACAGTTTAGCGCTAATGACTCTAAATCAGTCTGGCATGCATTCCAATCGCTGACTAATTACAAGCGACGATCCCCCCAAGCTGAGAACAATAGCACACAAACCAACGACTTGAATACCTTCTACTGCAGATTTGAAAAGGACACTTTCACACCCCACACCCACCTGGCCGCACCACCGACCACCATCACTCCACCGACTTCTGCGTTAACCATCCGCAAACAGGATGTGAGCCGCATCTTCAAACAACAAAAGATTAACAAAGCGGCAGGCCCAGACGATGTGTCCCCATCCTGCCTCAAAGTCTGCGCGGACCAGCTCGTGCCAGTCTTCACTCAGATCTTCAATAGATCTCTGGAACTTTGTGAAGTACCATCCTGTTTCAAACGCTCCACCATCATTCCAGTCCACAGGAAACCTGCAATCTCGGGTCTAAATGACTACAGGCCTGTCGCCTTGACCTCTGTGGTTATGAAGTCCGTTGAACATCTCGTGCTGGACCACCTCAAGAGCGTCACAGGTCCCTTGCTGGACCCCCTGCAGTTTCCCTATCGAGCGAACAGGTCTGCGAATGATGCAGTCAACATGGGACTGCACTTCATCGTAGAACACCTCGACAGTGCAGGGAACTACGTGAGGATCCTGTTTGTGGACTTCTGCTCAGCGTTCAACACCATCATCCCTGAACTCCTTTCATCCAAGCTTCTCCAGCTCAGCGTCTCACCTGCCATCTCCCAGTGGATTTACAGTTTCCTGACAGGCAGGACACAGTAGGTGTGGCTGGGAGAGACCACCTCATCCCCACGCAGCATCAGCACTGAGGCGCCCAAAGGTTGTGTCCTCTCTCCATTGCTCCTCTCTGTCTACACAAACGACTGCACCTCAGCGCACCCGGCTGTCAAACTCCTGAAGTTTGCAGATGACACCACTGTCATCGGCCTCATCAAGGACGGTGACGAGTCTGCATATCAACAGGAAGTGGAACGGCTGGAGCTGTGGTGCGGCCAACACAACCTGGAGCTGAACACGCTCAAGACTGTAGAGATGATGGTGGACTTCAGGAGGCATCCTTCGCCACAGCTGCCCCTCACGTTGTCCAGCTGTCTTGTATCAACCGTCGAGACCTTCAAGTTACTGGGAATTACAGTCTCTCAGGACCTGAAGTGGGCGACCAACATCAACTCTGTCCTCAAAAAGGCAGACGATGTACTTCCTGAGGCTTCTGAGAAAGCACGGCCTGCCACAGGAGCTGCTGAGGCAGTTCTACACAGCGGTCATCGAATCAGTCCTGTGTTCTTCCATCACAGTCTGGTTTGGTGCTGCTACAAAAAAGGACAAACTTCGACTGCAACGGACAATCAAAACTGCTGAAAGGATTGTCGGTACCCTACCCACCCTTGAGGACTTCCACGCTGCCAGAACTAAGACAAGAGTGTGCAAAATCCTCTTGGACCCTCCACATCCTGGTCACCAGCTCTTCCAGCTCCTTCCCTCAGGTAGGGGCTACCGATCAATGCAAACTAGTACTTGCAGACATTCCAACAGCTTCTTCCCTCTTGCGATCAACTTCTTAAACACCTAACCTACAATTCCATTTCAACATGCTGGCAATTTTTTGACTTGAGTTCGTTGTCAGATTTCTGTGGGGCCAATTGTATATTACGTTGCAATATTTGCATATCTGTTGTTGACCAATACTGGCCACTCATGCCAGAGTAGCATCTGCTCCATTTGCACACTGATTGAGGAGTATCTGCAACATTTGCACAATCAACATTGTCCCAGATTATCGCACTACTCGTCACTTTAAACTGCATACACTCCTTGAAGTCTCGGCGCCCCTTTGTACAATGGTCATTGCACCAGACTATTCTCTAATAGAATAGTCCGGTGCAATGACTGCTCTAAGTGCTAGAGGACTCTGCATCTTTTGCACAATTGTCAAAAAAATAAAAAATGTACCGGCATTACCAGACAACTAGCAACCCTTTATTGCTCAGTGACTGTTTTTTTTTTTTTTTTTTGTCAATGTCTTTATGTCTCAAAAGTGTTCTCTGTCAATTGATTGTCTGTTGTCGTACTAGAGTGGCTCCAACTACCGGAGACAAATTCCTTGTGTGTTTTTTGGACATACTTGGTGAAGGAACCTGTGTTTTAAAATCTCCTAACTTCCGTGGTTCCAAGCGTGCTCGTTTTCGTGAAAGAACTTCGTTCACAACAATGTATAAAAAACAACCAATTTATTCCTGACAGAGGAGTCTATACATTTTGCAGAGCTCTGGGTTCGTAACTACCCTATCTTATCCTTAGCAGATACAGTAGTCGAACCAAACTATCTGACTCTCCCCCAGACTTATACAATGTTTCAAACAGGCCGGTGTGGAATCGCTGTCGTCTGATTGGTCCGTAATCTGACGTCATCGTTGTTCGGCCAAATGATGACTATTTGATCTGGGTCCAGACGTCGCCTGCCGATGTCTCCTGCATTCAATGTTTATAGTGGCTCCCCGCAGTTCCTTTCTTCTTTGCCATCTGTCTCCAAATACCGCCTGATGGGGGTCACATACCCCCCGATGGGGGCCTTCCTGCAATATACTCCTACACTCCAATACACATTCTCTTCCAAACTAGTTAGAATTACATATTAGAATATAAAGTATTCTATATTCCCTTCATTGGCAAATAAAGATGATTCTGATTCTGAAGAATAATCACCGCGCTTATCTCACCCAACTCCTCTGATGTGTCTTTCCTTGCACAGCTCTTTTTATTAACATTTGGTGGGCGTTTACATTACATAAACACATTTACAAAAACAAGCCCTAATATAGTCATGGTCAGTAGGTCAGTAGGTGTGTGTGTGTGTGTGTGTGTGTGTGTAGTGTGTGTGTGTGTGTGTGTGTGTGTGTGTGTGTGTGGTCATTTGATAACGTATGTTCACTATCTTTCACATTTCCCTCCTGTTTATTGAATGATCATCACATTGACATCAAAACTTTCTGTTTTTACAGGTTTCTGTGGTACTCATCATAACGTGACATTTCATTACACATCAGTTGTTTCTTCTTTTAGGAGTGACAAGTATTCATTAGCATGATGCCAGAAACATACCTATTCACCATTTTAGTCATCATGTCGCGAAGAAAAGGAAAGATGCAACCAGTAAATAGCAAAACAATAATAGAATTATTAGAATTGGTGTTGCGACACGGTGGGAGACTGGTTAGAGCGTCGGCCTCACAGTTCTGTGGACCCGGGTTCAATCCCCGGCCCCGCCTGTGTGGTGTTTGCATGTTCTCCCCATGCCTGCGTGGGTTTTCTCCGGGCACTCCGGTTTCCGCCCACATCCCAAAAACATGCATTCTTTGGTGACTCTAAATTGCCCGTAAGTGTGACTGTGAGTGCGAATGGTTGTTTGTTTGTATGTGCCCTGCGATTGGCTGGCAACTAGTTCAGGGTGTACCCCGCATCCTGCCCGATGACAGCTGGGATAGGCTCCAGCACGCCCGCAACCCTAGTGAGGAGAAGCGGCTCAGAAAATGGATGGATGGATAGAATTGGTGTGAAAATTTTGAGGAGGACATTCGTCCATTCTCCAGACGTAAGCCAAGAAAAGGGATCGAATCCCTTGTTGACAAAATCTCGTGTTTCTCGTGTCTCGCTCACATCTTTCATTGTCTGTATGGCGGCAGCCACTTCTTGTTCATCAGCAGCATTGTCAGGAATGAATGTACAGCAAGTGCCATTTACCAGGACACAAACTCCTCCTTGTGCTGCACTCAGTAGATCTAACACCATTCTATTTTGCAATACCATCAAACGCATGCTTGATATTTCTTCATTTGCGGCTTCCCGAGCATTAATAGTAGCATTCATAAATAACCCCAATTGATAATCAATGGGGCACGGTGGACGACTGGTAAGAGCGTCAGCCTCACAGTTCTGAGGACCCGGGTTCAATCCCCGGCCCCACCTGTGTGGAGTTTGCATGTCCTCCCCATGCCTGCATGGGTTTTCTCCGGGCACTCCGGTTTCCTCCCACATCTCAAAAACATGCATGAATTGGAGATTTTAGATCAGGGGTGCCCACATTTTTTGGCTCAGGGGCTCATTGCCGTAAAAAAATTGTCATGCGGGCCAGCATTAATTTTACATGCTACCGACGAGGGGAATGCTTTTTTGTATTTTTATTTTACTTTGTTTTACTATGCCATCTGCTGCTAGGTAGATCTTATAACTGCCTGACCTGGATAAATGAAGGTTAAAATAAAAATTAATGAAATGCAAAATAAAGTATTTTTATGAAATTTGACTCAAACTCAAACTTTATTCATCAGAATCAACAAACAACATGTTTGCATTAATGTGAAGGGTGATACTGAGATCTCGACTGCAGTAAATGGGGCAGGTCTGGCTCAAAAGCGGTGGTTTTAAAGCGCGAGATGTCACGCAGGTGGGAGTCACTTAGTCTTGTCCTCACGCAGTTCTTATTCATGTTCATGACTGAGAATGTCTTCTCGCACAAGTATGTCGAGCCAAACAAACTCAACATTTTCTTAGCAAATGTACGAATCTCTTGGAACCTGTCTTTATCCAGCTGCTGGTAAACGTTGACAAGAGGGAGTTGTTGGTACCGGCTGCGACACTCCGTGTCACACTGCAGCTCAATGAGCTCCAACTGCAGTGCAGGTGGGCTGGAACGTCACTGAGATCCACGGAAACGGGAGAAGAAAAATAGTCAATAGTTGCAAAAATGCTTTGCAAAACCCTGTTGAAGGTGTAAATGTGAGTGTGAATGGTTGTTTGTTTGTATGTGCCCTGCGATTGGCTGGCAACCAGTTCAGGGTGTACCCCGCCTCCTGCCCGATGATAGCTGGGATAGGCTCCAGCACGCCCGCGACCCTAGTGAGGAGAAGAGGCTCAGAAAATGGATGGATGGATGATAATCAATGGTCTCTACTCTTAGCAATATTTTCCCTACACCTAACCATGGAAACAATGACAAAACAATTTTGTTTCCAGTGCTCCAGAGTTCAAGGTCATCTGAAACATTGGAACCCCATATGGCGTCATGTGGTTTAATTTCTGGTGTTTTGATGTCTTGTTTTTTTCCGCTCCTGCATATCAATTTGGCTTGCAATATTATTGTCCCATTTTGTAATGTGATGGGAGAAAGTACAGCTCTATTTGTTAATCTTCCTTTTAAAGCAAATTCTGTGACACTCTCAGTCAGATTCACATCCAGTGGAATTGCATCAAGGTTAGGGTGTGTTGATGACACAGGCATTCTAGTACACATATAACACTTTGTTAAATTTCTAACTCGGACAATCATGGTGGCATATCTGTACCAGACGTTGGTGTGGTATACGTGCTTAATGTTCCATTCTCCATGGAGTGTCCCACGAATCGTCGTTCTTCATGCATCATTGGACCTCTGCTGGTCGACAGCAGAGGTGTCATAGCAAGGGTAGAATGGCTAGGGTTATTCCTGCAAAAATGAGGCACATTACCGTCTGCATTGTCTTTTTTCTTGTTGTCCTCATGGTCCTCAGTTTGTTGCGTTCAGGAGTCTTTAGGCTGTCGAGAAGAACGTTTGTCTTTCCAGATGTGACGTGCTGAGATCACATTTGCGCTCCTCAACCGACATGGAGGCAGTCTGTGGCACCTCCTCGGTCGCCATCTGCTGGAGGTCAGGCCCTGCGGCTTCACAGCTCCTAAACAGCTGGGGGAGTTCTAGGAAGCAAGCTTCACTGACATTGAGACAAATAGGCTCTATACACCTACCCCCCTTTGTAGTCAGCCGCCGCCCTTCAGCCAGGTGAGCTACTTGCCAGTGGTACCTGCCTTTTGCAGTGCGACAAGTGGATCCAGGAGGGGCGCCCTGCAATCCGCACAGCAGTAGGTGTTGTCAGCAGAACTTGAAAAGGTCCATCCCACCTTGGACTAGACCAGCACTTCCGCTTTATGACTTTGATGAGGACCCAGTCACCAGGTTTGATGGGTGTTTGGCCCTCCTGCAAAGACTAAGGTTCATCTGGCAGCTGGTTACACATTGCTACTTCTTTATCTTTTAATAATTTCCTCATACAGTCACTTAGAGCTATCTCTTGCATTTGTTCAGGAGTTAGTGAAAAATCAGTTACTGGTAATTAAAATGGTATGCCATACATCATTTCAAACGGACTCATTGGACCACTTCCTTTTCCCGTTCTCATGTAAAGTTTAACTAAATCTAAACAATCAGCACATGCTCTTCCGGTTTCTGCCATGCACTTTTTTAATCTGCTTTTGATTGTTCCATTTGTTCCCTCTACAAGGCCTGCACTTTGTGGGTGATAGGCACAGTGATGTTTCAATGTAATGCCCAGATTTAATCCTGTTTTTTCAACTACATTATTTACAAAATGTACATTATTTACAAAATGGCTTCCGTTGTCACTCCAAATAATTTGTGGTATGACATGTTGTGGGATAATGTGTTTACAGACTGACTTTGTCACTACAATCTTGGTAAATGCATCAATTATCACCAAACAATATTTGTATTGTTTTGATCTGTTCAACTCAATGTATCGTGTGGAACAGATATTTTTCTTGAGGAAACTGTCCTCTTTTCGGTCTAACATTTCCTTGTGAGTTATATTTAGCACAGGTCATGCATGGGAATCCATATGTAACAAAGTGATGCTCTGTTATCTGCACCATCCCTCCTTTTGAGACAAGGCAAGGCCCATGGCTCACAATTGATGCCCATTTGAATAGGCCTTTTGGAAGTATCGGTTTTCCTACTTTTGTTACATATGATCCCATCAGCATATGTTGATGTGCCTTTGTTTTCCCAAAAAGCCTTTTCAGTGTCTGGTGCATTATTTTGGATGTCCTTTAGCACTGTAATGTCAATTGGATCTTTATTCTGCGCATTTTCAATTGCCAGACATAGTTTACCAATTACTGCTTCTGTCAATGCAACTAATTCTGCTGCTTGTGCCAAATAGTGAGATGGTAATTGACTAGCTTTCAATACATTTTCTTTTGTTACTACAACATATCCTGTCGCCTTTGTGTAGTCAGGTCGTTTTTGTGATGACCCATCGACAACCCCAATTCCAATGAAGTTGGGGCATTGTGTTAAACATAAATAAAAACAGAATACAATGATTTGCAAATCATGTTCAACCTATATTTGATTTAATAGACCACAAAGACAAGATATTTAATGTTCAAACTGATAAACTTTATTGTTTTTAGCAATTAATCATTAACTTAGAATTTTATGTCTGCAACACGTTCCAAAAAAGCTGGGACAGGTGGCAAAAAAGACTGAGAAAGTTGAGGAATGCTCATTAAACACCTGTTTGGAACATCCCAGAGGTGAACAGGCTAATTGGGAACAGGTGGGTGCAATGATTGGGTATAAAAGGAGCTTCCCTTAATTGCTCAGTCATTCACAAGCAAAGATGGGGCGAGGTTCACCTCTTTGTGAACAAGTGCGTGAGAAAATAGTCGAACAGTTTAAGGATAATGTTCCTCAATGTAGGGATTAGGGATTTCATCATCTACAGTCCATAATATCATCAAAAGGTTCAGAGACTGGAGAAATCACTGCATGTAAGCGGCAAGGCCGAAAACCAACATTGAATGCCCATGACCTTCGATCCCGCAGGCGGCACTGCATCAAAAACCGACATCAATGTGTAAAGGATATCACCACATGGGCTCAGGAACACTTGAGAAAACCAATGTCAGTAAATACAGTTCGGCGCTACATCTGTAAGTGAAACTTGAAACTCTACTATGCAAAGCAAAAGCCATTTATCAACAACACCCACAAACGTCGCCCGCTTCTCTGGGCCCGAGCTCATCTAAGATGGACTGATGCAAAGTGGAAAAGTGTTCTGTGGTCCGACGAGTCCACATTACAAATTGTTTTTGGAAATTGTGGACGTCGTGTCCTCCGGGCCAAAGAGAAAAAGAACCATCCGGACTGTTATGGACGCAAAGTTCAAAAGCCAGCATCTGTGATGGTATGGGGCTGTGTTAGTGCCAATGGCATGGGTAACTTACACATCTGTGAAGACACCATTAATGCTGAAAGGTACTTACAGATTTTTTAGAAACATATGCTGCCATCCAAGCAACGTCTTTTTCATGGACACCTCAGCTTATTTCAGCAAGGCAATGCCAAACCACATTTTTCACGTGTTACAACAGTGTGGCTTTGTTGTAATAGAGTGCGGGTACTAGACTGGCCTGCCTTCAGTCCAGACCTGTCTCCCATTGAAAATGTGTGGCGCATTATGAAGTGCAAAATAAGACAACGGAGACCCCGGACTGTTGAACAACTGAAGCTGTACATCAAACAAGAATGGGAAAGAATTCCACCTACAAAGCTTCAACAATTAGTGTCCTCAGTTCCCAAACGTTTATTGAATGTTGTTAAAAGAAAAGATGATGTAACACAGTGGTAAACGTGACCATCTTTTTTGGAACGTGTTGCAGCCATAAAATTCTAAGTTAATGATTATTTGCTAAAAACAATCAAGTTTATCAATTTGAACATTAAATATCTTGTCTTTGTAGTGTATTCATTTAAATATAGGTTGAACATGATTTGCAAATAATTGTATTCTGTTTTTATTTATGTTTAACACAACGTCCCAACTTCATTGGAATTGGGGTTTTACAAAAATTTGTACTGCATCTTCCAGGTCTTTTAGATCTGCCCTGGGGAGATTCACTGCTTTACTTTCTTCCAAATAGTCATGTTGTACACCATTTTGTTCGGTGGGTAGTAGTATTGCAGAGATTAAAACTGTGCATCGCAAAAGTATTATGTGTGGTTGCGATATTAGTACTGCTCCTCAAATGGCTATTGGTAATTCGGTAGTGCCAACACTGCAGTTCCTGCCAGTGTTCTTTTCAATTCACAAATTGCTTTGTCCCCTTCGTCTGTCCACTGCATTTTGTCAGTAAGTGTGATTGGCATGTCATAAATTAGGCTTAGCAATGGTGTTGCTATCTCTGAGTAATTTGCAACTCAGCTTCTACAATAGTTGCATAAGCCTAAAAATGACATCATTTGTCTTTTTGTTTCGGGCTTTGGAGCCGACAATATTGCTTCCTTCCGCTTTGGATCAATATGACGACCTTGTTTCCTGTTTGTGCTAAATGTTGCAATAGGGCCAATGTGTCTTTTTCGCAATCTTCATGTGTTTTAGCAGCAACGAGTATGTCGTCCATGTGAATCAAAATCTGACTTCCACATGGAGGATCAAACGTGCCCAAGCAAGTGGTGATTGCTTGAGAGAAAATTGTGGGACTTTCACAATATCCTTGAGGGAGCCGTGTGTACGTGTATCTTTTTCCTTCAAATGTAAATGCAAATCAAAATCTGCTGTCCGGGTGGAGTGGTATAGAGAAGAATGCGTTACTCAAATCCACCACGGAGAACAGCTTGGCTTCTGCGTCCAAGTTGTTTAATAGTGTGTGTGATATAGGTGTCATAGCCAGTATTCACGATTTCACTATTCAGTCTCTGATGAACGTTTTCCTGACCGTTTCCCTCAATTTGACTGCTTGGATGACAATGCCGACTTAAATGATGACCATGATTCATGTTCCTCAGTCTAACTTTGTTGTAGGACTTACTTACAATCTGCTTATGAAGGATTTTCTTGAACCTGAGTTGTGAATTTCTGGATGACTGTAGGATTGTTTTATTAATTAACTATTTTATTTATTTATTATTTATTTATGTATGTTAACTATTAATTAATTATGTTTGTTAATACATATTATACTGTTATATTATTTTGATTAACTTTTAATGTTTTGATTATTTAGTGTTAAGTTTTAGGTAGTTAGGATGTAATAATGTTTAGTAATTTTGCTTTTTTTATGTGATTAATAATAGAGTACTATAATCAAAAGGGGGGAGCTGAGTTGGAAAATGTATCTTTTATATATACCAAATATTACTTCTGTTAGTTGTATACAACCTTCACATGCTTTATTGTTCGATGTTGTGACTACTAGCTCTTTTACGGGACTTATTTGCTCCCAGCCATGTTGTGACTACAAGTTGTTTTTCGATAAAGATAAGTTGAGTGCAGCTGGACAAAGATAATTGTTTTGTTTCCTTCTCTGTCTCTCTCACTTTGATATAACGAAGGGGTTTTCTGTCTGGGCTTCAGTAAGGGATGACAACTCGTAAGACTTGTACCTTTTCCTCTCTTTACAAAGAAGTTTCTTTCTTTTTGGTAATAAATTTGCCAAAACACTGCCAACAAAGAATCTAGGGCCATTCTGCTCTGACATGTCACTTGGAATGTGGCTGAAAGTTGTTTGTGTATGGCTTCAAAACCATCTCTGGTGTAGTTGATTTGTAAATCATTGTATTCTGTTTTTATTTATGTTTAACACAACGTCCCAACTTAATTGGAATTGGGGTTGTACATGTAATGTTTGCATAAAATTTAATGCCAAAGCTACAATGAAAACCGGCATGCTTTCCAATGCCTAGTGACAGCCAAAGTGGCTAACATATGATCTGATCCCACGATACGGCTTGCCCCGTGTGAGCCGATCGAACAATGGCACACATTTCACAAGTGAGAGTTTCCAAACTGTGGAGCAGTTCTTTGACATCCAATATAGGTATTGAGCCATTTACCACCCTCAGTCCCAAGGACTGGTGGAAAGGGCAAATCGCACCATCAAAGAACAATTGGTAAAGGTGATGCACCAAACAAAATTAAAATGACCCAATATGCTAAATATAGTGCTTTTCGACATTTGATCAGCCCCCAATTCAGCTCACGGTCTGATGCCCAATGAGGTATTAACGGGGCGTAAAATGCTGTGACCGTTTTGTAAATAGTCCCATTGGTGACGCTCTCACTCTAAAGGAACAACAGTAAGATACAGTTGTAGCGGATATGCTCCCGCAATTGGAGGTGCCACAGTGACTCCCAATCATGGGTTTCCCCACCATCGGAGCCAACTCACCACCAGGTGGTGATCAGTTGATAGCCCCCCCCCCACCCTTCACCCAATTCTGGTCCACCATCCGGTGTCTCAGGAGGGGGAAGCAGTGCACCATCAACACTGTGTACAGTGGGGATGGGGCGCTGCTGACCTCGACTCAGGACGTTGTGAGTCGGTCGGGAGAATATTTCAAAGACCTCTTCAATTCCACATACACGCCTTCCCATGAGGAAGCAGAGCCTGGGGTCTCTGATGCAGGATCTCCTATCTCTGGGGTTGAGGTCACCGAGGTTGTTAAAAAGCTCCTCGGTGGCTAGGCCCCGGGGGTGGATGAGGTTCGCCTGGAGTTCCTAAAGCCTCTGGATGTTGTGGGCCTGTCCTGGTTGACACGCCAATGCAACATCGCATGGACATCGGGGACAGTGCTTCTGGATTGGCACTCTGGTGTGGTGGTCCCCCTTTTTAAGAAGGGGTACCGGAGGGTGTGTTCCAACTACAGGGGGATCACACTCCTCAGCCTCCCTGGTATGGTCTATTCATGGGTGCTGGGGAGGAGGGTCCATCGGGAAGTCGAATCTCAGATTCAGGAGGAGCAGTGTGGTTTTCATCCTGTCCGTGGAACAGTGGACCAGCTCTTCACTCTCGGCAGGGTCCTCAAGGGTGCATGGGAGTTCGCCCAACCAGTCTACATGTGTTTTGTGGACTTGGAGAAGGCGTTCGACCGTGTCCCTCGGGGAGTCCAGTGGGGGGTGCTTCGGGAGTATGGGTTACCGAACCCCCTGATACGGGCTGTTCGGTTCCTGTATGACCGGTGTCAGAGTTTGGTAAGCATTGCCGGCAGTAATTTGGGTTGACACCCTTTGTCACCGATTCTGTTTATAACCTTTCTGGACAGAATTTCTGGGTGCAGCCGAGGCGTAGAGGTGGTCCGGTTTGGTGGCCTCAGTATTGCATCTCTGCGTTTTGCAGATGATGTGGTTCTGTTGGCTTCATCAAGCCGTGAACTCCAACTCTCACTGGAGTGGTTTCGCAGCCGAGTGTGAAGCAGCTGGGATGAAAATTAGCACCTCCAAATCTGAGACCATCGTCCTCATTCGGAAAAGGGTAGAGTGCCCTCTCCAGGTCGGGAATGTGATCCTGCCCCAAGTGGAGTAGTTCAAATATCCTGGGGTCTTGTTCACGAGTGAGGGAAGAATGGAACGGCAGATCGACAGGCGGATCGGTGCAGCGTCTGCAGTGATGCAGACTTTGCATCGGTCCGTTGTGGTGAAGAAGGAGCCGCTCAATCTACGTTCCTACCCTCACCTATGGTCGCGAGCTGTGGGTCGTGATCGAAAGAACAAGATCCCAGATACAAGCGGCCAAAATGAGTTTCCTCCGCAGGGTGTCCGGTCTCTCCCTTAGAGATAGGCTGAGAAGCTCGGTCATCTGGGAGGGGCTCAGAGTAGAGCCGCTGCTCCTTCGCATCGACAGGAGCCAGATGAGGTGGCTCGGGCATCTGTTTAGGATGTCTCCTGGATGCCTCCCTGGTGAGGTGTTCCGGGTACGTCTCACCAGGAGGATACCCCAGAGATGACCCAGGACACGCTGGAGAGACTACGTCTCTCGGCTTGCCTGGGAACGTCTCAGGATACCCTCGGAAGAGCTGGAGGAAGTGGTTGGAGAGAGGGAAGTCTGGGCTTCCCTGCTGAAGCTATTGTCCTCGCGACCTGAACTCGGATAAGTGGAAGAGAATGAATGAATGAATGAATGAGTTATTTCATGAGCTAGTGTCATGTGGGAAAAGGTCAGAACAAAAATATACTTATTGTGTGTAACGCCGTCACTCATTTGCGACGTAAGACGACTCAATAAGCAGGCAAGCAGGAAAATGACTCCTCGAAATCAAATTACTGGGAACTGGTTCTCAAAAAGATGTGGCTTTTGATTCCCATGCCTCTTATTATCTTTGTATGGGTAGAATAGCTTATGAATTGGTGTGCAGTGTACATAATGCTGTGCACAGTAAGTGTGCGTTGTTAATTAAGCTTCCAGTTCAGAGGTATTCTTAGATATTAAGAGGACATAGTATGAGTACCATTTTAGGTATAAACGACACATAACCTAATATACAGTAGGTCCAAAACATCAGAGCAGTGATTCCCAACCATTGCGCAGCAGCATATTAGTGTGCCTTGAGAGATTATCAGTGTGCCTCTGGAAATTGTCCAATTTCACTTAATTGGTTCGAAAATCATTATTTACGACAAATAATGTCTTTTCATCTATCTATGCCAGTAACATATAGTGACAGGAAAAATAATTAAGGGTTCCTGCTCTTGATGACATAAGGTATAATTAAATTGTATCTACTGTATCGGTTGCCACTCATACAACAGAACAAGTAATGGCATGCATACACTGACTAAGTACATTTGTGAGTAAACTGAGATGAGCTCAACATTATTCCAGTACATATACTTTTTGTGATATTTTTGTGGGGTAAAGGACATGAAATACTATATTTGGGGCAAGTACTGTACATGATTAGTACAAATAGAAGGATAATGCTGTGTTTTCTGTCATTCTGTCAAGTATTTCCATTTCATTGCAGTGATATGGAGAGCTGCACGAAGTAAACAGGACATATTTGTCTGACCTTTAAGCGATTGCATGGGAGCGCGTACTGGTTGGCTGTATAGCTTTGTTCACAGCTCACTGTTAGGTTTTTTTGTTTAAAATAATTCTTGTTCCACTTAAACAACAATGTGAGAAAAACAAGAGCATGTGGAACATGCAGCGAGACCTTCTGCCAAATTAACATGGTGGCGTTGCAGGATGATGCAGCACAGCACTGAGTGTCTGTTTGGAAGGGTTAGACACTGCTGACATTGGACACCAATCTAGGTCTGCATATCGTCCTTTTTTGGCGTGGGATCTTATCTTCTTTAGGAGGGAGAAGAATCTTGCCATTATGTAATGGGAAAATGGCCCTTGACTAGATCCTCGGTTTGTAATCCCTCAAAGAAAAAGAATGTGAAGTCGGCTAGAGCCTAGCCCCACCTTCCAGTCTAAATGAAGGAGGAGATGTGCTGTTCGTCAAGCCTGCACTCGGGGTCACATACAAAGGGATGCAAGAAGAAGTTGGGAGATCGAGTAGGAGACATTTGTGGCTAAACCTTTGTTGGGACGGAAGAAACGGTACAAACAGAGCTCAAACATACGGACCACAGCCTGCAAAGAGACAAAATTTATGGTGTTTATGTTGAGGGATTCTGAGGGGATTTGGGATATGCGTCGATAAGTGCCAACAAATTTTTCACAGAGTGTTGCTGAATCTATCTCCATTGGTGCATTTAGAATAATCACATACAAAAGCAGAATCACTTGCTAAAATTAGAGCAGGCTTTTTTTAATGTGCGGGTTTACAAGGATGAAAAGGGAAGCTGAGGGCATTGCAATATCCTGATTTATGATCCAGAACACATGGTTGACTTTTTCTGTGTCTTCAAAACACTTTATTGTGCAACTTGTTAGAAAATTCTTCATCCTGGAAAAAGAGTCTTACAATCAACAGAAAGGCCCTCTGCAACACCAGAGTAGCCTATTATTCATCTTAAATGAAAAAAATAAATAAAAACAACAATATATTTCTCTTCAGTACAGTAGCAGGATGACAAATGTAATTTTTTGGGACTGAAATTCTCACTTTTAGAAACAAAATTAACCTTTGGGACGATACAATGCCTAATACATACATGAACAGGTTTTGGTCTTTCAGAGTTAGCCACTACAGTTTTCTCTTCTAGCTAGCTCCTCAGTGTGATTGTTCGACTCAGTCCCGAATCACCTACTACTAAAGGATGCTCTACCGCTGATTGGCACTGCTGTACATAACGTGATCCATGAATCTTCATTGACAGGCTACGTACCACAGTCATTTAAATGGGCTTTAATCAAAACTATCCTTTGAAAATCTATCCTGACCTACAATAGAGTGTAAAGCGGGTGATACATACTGATTTTTAACATTGTAACTCATTTTAAAAATGTAAAAGAGTTCACACATGGAGAAAATGGCCGTATGTGCTTACTGTTCCTATAGTGTGGTATACTCGAGATGACTGACCTACACAGCACACCATAGACATGCCGATGTACCTGATGTGTCTGACTTGTGAGACTGACTTGTGAGAGACAGCAAGATGCCAAAGAGCATCCAGACTGACAGAAAATAACAAGAAGAAAAACTAAAAAATAGAAGCAGCTAAGCTAATTGTTAGCTTGTCTGGTAACTACATTGTGGTTGCAAACTATTCTCCTTTTTATTAAAACCCAACACATGCAGCTGTTCCTCTATTTGTGTCTGGAAACAGTGTGAGCTTCAGGTCGCTTCCTAATTCACGGAGTCCATCGCTCGGCCAAACTTGGTACGCGTCATTTAACATTTACAATTTTCAGCATTGACTGATTTCCGAGCACATCAGGGAGGAAATGTCATGTTAACACATCGCAAACCACATGCTAATCAGTCAGGATAATCTTTCAGAGACATTCGTGAATCGGGTCTACGCTGATTTTGTTCGCAAGGGAGGAAAATGCTAACATTTGGCCTGATTGTCAATTTAGACAAATATAAACTATCCAATCTCCCTTTTATGTACAAGATTCTTGAGAAAGCAGTTGCATACAAATGTACCACTTTCTACAAAACACATTTTTGGACGACTTTCAGTCTTGATTTATAATGCGTACTGAAACATCTCAAGTGAAAGTTACTAATGACCTATATTTTACGTAAACTTTCCTTATAACATATAGTTATCAGTATCACAATGTGTAACTCCAAGTCAGTCATATGTGAAGGCTATCAACTTGTACAGTTAGAAATTAAGAACTGAATCAATTTCACCTGCTTCCATGAAAATGGGACAGATAGTGAGTGGAAAGGAGAGGTAATTTTCAAGACGTCAATCAAGGATGGTTTATAGTGTAGTGGTCAACCATTTCCCTTTCTAGCTGTGCTCGCACATATTTCTCAGGTACTTCAGCTCCACCAGAAGGCTTGCTGTGTCTCCCACTGTGTGGTACCAAAAGACATGTCAATATACCAGAAGAGGTGAAGGGGGCCTTAGGAGGGGAACAACCTAGCAGCAAGACCACTATTTTCTCCTCTATGCAAGGAGGAACATGAGAAGCCCTACCCTGCAACAAATTGACCTCCAGCAGGCCACTATTATGCTTGTTTCTGGACAAAGTGTCAGATAAACACTTTATTAAGAGAGGGCCCAACACCCACAAGTGGGTCCTGTGCTCATAACCCGGCACCAATGTATAATTGCCAGAGAACACCATAATTGGCAGATTCA
This sequence comes from Phycodurus eques, assembly GCF_024500275.1. Taxonomy (NCBI): domain Eukaryota; kingdom Metazoa; phylum Chordata; class Actinopteri; order Syngnathiformes; family Syngnathidae; genus Phycodurus; species Phycodurus eques. The sequence continues at coordinate 15,771,687 of NC_084543.1, read as the reverse complement.
AGACTGGCGCCCTGTTCTCATCACAGGTGGCACACTGTCAACAATATCCTCCAGACCCTACTGGGAAGGGTACGTGTTTGGAACGGCACAGAAATAAATTTGTGCTACATCTCAAAGGGGACATGGATTGTAAAATTGCCTTTCAAATCCTTTAAATACAAGTATATGGGTTTCTGGAGTGTCTGTCCACCCATCAAATGTGAAATTAAAAAACCAAGTCAATATTTTGTTTCCTGCCAATTTCCCAAAATGTTTCGGTTTTGAATTTTGTTGGATTGTAATGTAACTGTGTGGCTACTTTATATTATACTGCCCCTCCACCTCGTTTCTCTGCCCATGAATTGTTTGCTAGTCAAGAGAAAGATCAAACATTTTCAAGTGTCCACTTGATGGCCACCGGACTGCACAATGTACGATTATGTCAAAGTCAAAAGGTAAGCAGGCCTGCAATATTAACTCTATTGGCTCTATTTTCATGACTGGCGTAAATCCGGCGTGGCGCATGGCGTAACTCTGCACGTTGTTGGGTTAGACCCGGTGTTGCTAATTTTGTAGACCAACGGCCTCTGGTACATCTGCTGTGCTGATGTCTGTGCTGCTGTGGGCATAATCAAACCTTCAAACCTATCCAATCAAGGTCTCCTCTCAGTCCCTTTAAATGTCATATTCTCCCATTGGTGTGTAAGTTTTCTTTTTACGCGCTAAGCTTGCACGCTGTCAAAATGTACTGGATCTCCTGTAAGTTGCTTCTGATACACCCCCGCATGTACTGGGTGAATATGTGTGTAACCGCCCATAGGGCATGACTCTTCAAAGTTTGAGGGAGGCTTCAATAAATGGCAAGTGGAGTTTCCATGAGACATGTGATTGTCAATTGTTTTTGGCAATAAAGAAAAGAGGATTGCTGTTAGGAAATACCTGGAGTCACTCTCTTTAAAAATCAAAGACCAAGTCTGAAACCTTGGTGTTCTGATAGATTCCGACCTGACAGTCATATCAAATCAATTACTAAAACTGCCTTTTACCATCTGAAAAACATATCCAGAGTAAAGGCTTGCATGTGTCAAGCAGACCAGGAGAAGCTCATCCATGCTTCTATCTCAAGTAGACTTGACTATTGTAATGTTCTTCTGACGGGACTCCCCAAAAACAGCATTAAACAGCTGCAGCTTGGGTTCTAACCAGAACAAAGAGGTCAGAGCATATTATTCTAATTCTAAAGTTTTTACACTGGCTTCCAGTCAGCTTTAGAATAGATTTTAAAGTTCTGCTACTGGTCTATAAAACACTAAATGGTTTAGGTCCTGAATACATGAATGAAATACTAATGGTATATAAACCCAGTAGGGCTCTGAGATCGACAGACTGAGGTCAAATAGTGGAGCACAGAGTCCAAAGCAAACATGGCGAAGCACCATTAACTATTATGCTGCACACAAATGGAATAAATGGCCAACAGAAGTGACGTCAAACCCAGTGTGCATGTTTTTAAGTCCCGGTTAAAAACTCTTCTTTTTTCCCATACTTTTTAGAGCATTTCCACTATTAAATTATGTTTCTTGCAATGTACGCTGTTCTAATTGTATTTTTATTTTATTTTTCTCTTTGTTTTAAATGTTTATAAGCTTTTCTTTCTTTGTTTTAAACGCTTTTAATCATGTAAAGCACATTGAGTTACCGTGTGTATGAAATGCGCAATATAAATAAATTTGCTTTGCCATAGAAATCCATTTGGAAAATATGTTGACACTTTAAATGTGAAATTAACTCCGTAAGTGGATACGATAGTTGGGGTTTCACCAGTGAGACGTGAGCACCGCTCGGCAAACAGGCTACTCATAAGGAGCATGTGTTTTTTTGTTCTCTTACCTTAATTAAATAACTACTGTACAAGATATGTAATTTTATCAGAATACTGTGCTTATCAGTGAACACGTTTGGAAGGCCATCAGTATAGAAAGCGAGCAACCATACTAGCGCCACAAACGTGGGCGTGACCTAAATGGATTTCATGACCGACGATGATATATAAAAAAAAATAAAAAATAATAAAATAAATAAAAAAGATTCCAAATCTAACACACCATTGCGCCATTAAGATGACTGCAGTTGTTGTGAGTGGCACTTTCAGACAATCTCCAAGCAACCAGCAGCTTGTTTGAAGAAAAAGTGCCCCTCGCAGGTGCACGAAAAATAGTCTGCTGCCACTGGATTCATCTTCACCAATTCATATGACATAATATGTCGACGTTCATCTGTTGATCAGCGTAATGTGGTACACATTACGGCCGTTGGGCAGTGGGTGAGTGTACTGTATATGGGTCAGGTGTCCGTCAGCATGCCGAGTCAGCCGCCTGCCATGCCTGTTTTTGGGATGTGGGAAGAAACCGGAGTAACCGGAGAAAATCCACGCGGGCACAAGGTGAACATGCAAACGCCACAAAGGCGAGGCCGGATTTGAACCGTCCTCAGAACTCTGAGGCAGATATGCTAACCAGTCGTCTACCGTGCATAATAATGATAATAATAATAATAATAATAATTATAATAATAATAATGTGTTCTTAAATGAACTTATTTCTACAATGATTCAGGGGGTCTGCTCTGCTATTCACCATGGGCGCCGATGGTACTGGGGACGGGGTGAAATCTCCCTTTCAGATTCATAAGAACCCCCCAGTTTTGCCATGAAAAGCAACAACAACAAAAAGGTAAAACAGGGGGCTAATGTTCCTGTTGGATTTATCTCACCAAACATTATAATGAATAAACACAAAAGGAATGAAGACGTTGGTCATTTTACTCATGAGGAGGGCGCATGGGAGATTGTTCAGGTTACAGCCTCTCAACACGCTCTAAACAATCTCTCCCGTCGCTCCTGCATTTATTTGAAAATAGGGAGGTTTCTAAGTTTACAAGACATAAGGTACTAAGCTACAAGACACAACACACTAAGGGTAGGGTTTCAAGGTGAAAACATGGCACCTGCCACGTCCCGGCCACGTCCTTCTCTCAGATGATTCCTGCTGAGTCATCTTCTTGAAGGCGAGACATCTTTCTTTCTAAACATTGTCCATAATACTAATGCAAGCTAAGCAAATAAATGATAACTTCTACAATATATCTAACAGTTCCCTTTATATTGGGGCGGGGATTGAGCCTGTGTAACCCAGAGTTATTTCATTGTTAAAAGTATTATTTTATTCTTATTCTTCCTTCTATTTAATATGATGTTTTCTGCTAAGTGTATTTTTTCCCATGTAAGCTGGAAAGTGATGTCCTGGGATGTCCTGGGATGCTGATCATCCTTAAACTGGTTCTTCACATTCATTGGAGTCCAGCTGTGTTTGATTATACTGATTGCACTTGATTAGGAAAGCCACACACCTGTCTATATAAGAACTTACAGCTCACAATGCATGTCATAGCAAATGAGAATCATGAAGTCAAAGGAACTGAAGAGCTCAGAGACAGAATTTTGGCAAGGCACAGATCTGGCCAAGGTTACAAAAAATATTCTGCTGCATTTAAGGTTCCTAAGAGCACAGTGGCCTCCATAATCCTTAAATGGAAGACTTTTGGGGCGACCAGAACCCTTCCTTGAAGTGGCCGTCCGGCCAAACTGGGCAATTGCGGGAGAAGTGCCTTGGTGAGAGAGGTAAAGAAGAACCCTGAGATCACTGCGGCTGAGATGGGAGAAAGTTCTAGAAAGTCAACTATCACTGCATGTTCTCCCCGTGCCTGTATGGGTAACAACTCTGGTTTCCTCCCACATCCCAAAAAACATGCATGCGCGGTTAATTGAAGACTTTAAATTCTCCATAGGTGTGAATGTGAGTGCAAATGGTTGTTTGTTAATATGTGCCCTGCGATTAGCTGCCGACCAGTTCAGGGTGTTCCCCCGCCTCCGCCCAAAGATAGCTGGGATAGGCTCCAGCACACCCGCGACCCTAGTGAGGATAAGTGGTACTGAAAATGGATTAATGGATGTAATAAAATTTGATAATTTCCTCTGGCACCCCTGATGATCTCTCATAGCACATTAGTGTGCCACGGCACCTTGGCTGGGAATCACTGGTTTAGACTACATTTCACACACCAATATTGACATAAAACATATTTTGCAATTGGCATGAAGTTTTGGTGGGTGATTGGCATTCCATTTTAAATTAAAATACTCCAATGACGTTTTAGTGAAATATATATACACTATATTGCCAAATGTTTCGCTCCCCTGCCTTGACTCACATATGATTTTAAGTGATGTTCCATTCTAAATCCATATGGTTTAATCAACAGATACACTATACTGTGCTTCTTGTGGATGGTCTTTGAACTCACTGACTGTCTTATAATAATAATTTAAAATGACATTATTTTTTTAATCAGCCTTCCTCTTTTAACTGCTGAATAACTGAATAAACCAAACTCAATAAACTTGGCACAGTAGCTCGCAGCCCCCCTATGTAGTCCTCTGGATACGAGCCCCCTCTATCCAGCCCCCCACCTTTCTTGATGTTGAGGCTACTTAACTATCCCTCTTCTGTTAAATCTGACTGCAGCAGACCCTCAATCCTGAATTCCATCTGGACAGCCAAGTGGCTGTCTGGGATGCTTTTAATCATTAGCATGGAACCATCTGCTGGGCCCTGTATACATTGTGAACTGCTACTGGTCGACCGCTACATCCACCACACACAAACACCACAATGTGTATTTTTAGCGCAGGGCAACAGCTTTATTTAATCCAGGGCTGCCTAAAAGGACATATTTATGTTGTTTAGAAAAATAAATGCTTGATTGTTTTTTTATTTTTATTTTATTTATTGCCACATGAAAATAACTGTTTCTGTGATGTGAGTGTAGCTTTTACATTATATTATTGTTAGTATTAGTGTTATTATTAGAAGAAGTTCATTGACACTGCTGCTAAACTATTTTCATTTAATATAACCTGACGCCTCGTTTAATGTCAAATAAAAAAATAAAACGTCCTGTCTGTATTGCAAAATAATACTACGTCATTACCTCATTGATGTATTTTCTCACTAAACGAGACGATTGTATCATGAGCAGTGCCCTGCAGTACCTCTGTTGGAGCTCGGGTGGTGCGTTGCGCCTCTCTCGCCCTCTTTCTCTCTCCCTTCCCTTCTCTCTTCGCAGTAATCAGCACCTCCTCGGCCACGCACCTGTCACCAATCAGCCTTCATTACAACCTGGATTTAAACCGACCAGATCCCGGAAATCCTTGCCAGAGTATTAGCGTTTCTCCTGCGGTACAACGGCTCTCAACTTGCACGTAAGATACGCCAGTTTCAGATTCCCTTCTGACCCCCGTGTTCTCACTTCACCTCAGTACTCCCTCCGTGTTCCCTGCCGTGCTGACCTCCTCCGCCATGCCGCCAAGCCATCCACCTGCTCACGCCACCACCTGCCACACGTTCCCCGCCTCAACGACCTGCCAACACCTCCCCAAGGATCCATCCTCATATCTGCTTTAATAAACCTTTCACCACAACCCTTTCAGCCTCTGCTTGCTTCTGGGTCCCGTTAACATCACATCGTGACAGAATACTCTGGCCAGCATGGACCCAGCAACACGGGAGGCGCTATAACATGCACTCACTCTCCAAGGCGCCCGCTTACAGAGACAGGACAAGGCTCTACAAGAGATCATGGCATCCTTACATTCCCTCACACAACAAGTCTCCCTCCTTACAACGGAAATGCAATCCGACAATCCTCCTGTAAGTAATCCTTCCAAGCCCGCAGCCTCCGAGCCACCCAGCCCCCATACAAAGAACCTCACGTCCCTCCGCCCGAGCCCTACACTGGGGACTTAGGTGCTTGCAGCAAATTCATCCTAAATTGCTCCCAAGTTTTCAACCTACAACCGCGAAGTTATGCCATATCCAGCCCTATGGGGTGCAGAAGCCCAGATAAATGCAGAAGGTTGCGTCAGGAAGGGCATCCGGCTTAAAACTTTGCCAAACAAATATGAGCGTTCATCCAAAGAATTCCATACCGGATCGGTCGTGGCCCGGGTTAACAACATCCGCCGTCAACCTGCAGGGGGCTGGTGGAAATTCAGCTACTGTGGGTCGAAGTCGAAGAAGAAAAGCAGGTTCTTCGGAAAGAGAAGAGGAAAGCACAGAGCCTAGAACTGAATGTGGGGACTTTGAATGTTGGGACTATGGCAGGAAAATCTTGGGAGTTGGTTGACATGATGATTAGGAGAAAGGTTGATATATTGTGTGTCCAGGAGACCAGGTGGAAAGGCAGTAAGGCTAGAGGTTTAGGGGAAGGGTTTAAATTATTTTACCATGGTGTAGATGAAAAGAGAAATGGAGTCGGGGTTATTTTAAAAGAAGAGTTGGCTAAGAATGCCTTGGAGGTGAAAATAGTATCAGATCGAGTGATGAGTCTGAAACTTGAAATTGAGGGTGTTATGTATAATGTGATTAGTGGCTATGCCCCACAGGTAGGATGTGACCTCGAGGTGAAAGAGAAATTCTGGAAGAAGCTAAATGAAGTCGTTCTATGCATCCCAGAAAGAGAGAGAGTCGTGATTGGTGCAGATTGTAATGGACATGTTGGTGAAGGAAATAGGGGTGATGAAGAAGTGATGGGTAAGTACGGCATCCAGGAAAGACACTTGGAGGGACAGATAGTGGTAGACTTTGAAAAAAGGATGCAAATAGCTGGAGTGAACACTTTTTTTCCAGAAGAGGCAGGAACATAGGGTGACCTACAAGAGCGGAGGTAGAAGCACGCAGGTGGATTACATCTTGTAATCTAAAGGAGGTTACCGACTGTAAGGTAGTGGTAGGGGGGAGTGTGGCTAGACAGCATAGGATGGTGGTGTGTAAGATGACTCTGATGGTGGGGAAGATTAGGAAGACAAAGGCAGAGAAGAGAACCATGTGGTGGAAGCTGAGACAGGACGAGTGCTGTGCATCTTTTTGGGAAGAGGTGAGCCAGGCTATCGGTGGACAGGAGGATCTTCCAGAAGACTGGACCACTGCAGCCGAAGTGATCAGAGAGGCAGGCAGGAGAGTACTTGGTGTATCTTCTGGTAGGAAAGGAGAGAAGGAGACTTGGTGGTGGAATCATAAATCATACAGGGAAAAAGGTTAGCTAAGAAGTGGGACACTGAGAGGACCTTGGAGAGGTGAAAGGAATACATTGAGATGCGACATAGGGCAAAGGTAGCGGTGACAAAGGCCAAACAAGAGGCATATGATGACATGTATGCCAGGTTGGACACTAAAGAAGGAGAATAGGATCTATACAGGTTGACCAGACAGAGGGATAGTGATGGGAAAGATGTGCAGCAGGTTAGGGTGATTAAGTATAGAGATGGAAATATATTGACGAGTGCCAGTAGTGTGCTAGATAGATGGAAAGAATACTTTGAGGAGTTGATGAATGAGGAAAATGAGAGAGAAGGGAGAGTAAGAGGCAAGTGTGGTGGACCAGGAAGTCGCAATGATTAGTAAGGGGGAAGTTAGAAAGGCATTAAAGAGGATGAAAAATGGAAAGGCAGTTGGTCCTGATGACATTCTTGTGGAGGTATGGAAGCATCGAGGCGAGGTGGCTGTGGAGTTTTTGACCAGCTTGTTAAAAAGAAATCTAGCGCATGAGAAGATGCCTGAGGAATGGAGGAAAAACGTGCTGGTGCCCATTTTTAAGAACAAGGGTGATGTGCAGAGCTGTGGGAACTGTAGGGGAATTAAGTTGATGAGTCACACAATGAAGTAATGGGAAAGAGTAGTGGAAGCTAGCAAGCAAGCAACAGTATAGTTTCATGCCTATAAGGAGTACCACAGATGCATTATTTGCCTTGAGGATGTTGATGGAAAAGTACAGAGAAGGTCAGAAGAAGCTACATTGTGTCTTTGTAGATCTAGAGAAAGCCTATAACAGAATACCCAGAAAGGAACTGTGGTACTGCATGCAGAAGTCTGGAGTGGCAGAGAAGTATGTTAGAATAATACAGGACATGTACGAGGGCAGCAGAACAGTGGTGAGGTGTGCTGTAGGTGTGACAGACGAATTTAAGATGGAGGTGGGACTGCATCAGGGATCAGAGCTGAGCCCCTTCCTGTTGGTAGTGGTGATGAATAGGCTGACAGATTAGGTTAGAGTGGGATCCCCGTGGACCATGATGTTCGCAGATGACATTGTGATCTGCAGTGAAAGCAGGGAGCAGGTGGAGGAACAGTTAGAAAGATGGAGGTATTCACTGGAAAGGAGAGGAATGAAGATTAGTCGAATTAAGACAGAATATATGTGAATGAATGAGAGGGGTGGTGGGGGGAGAGTGAGGCTAAATGGAGAAGAGATAGCAAGGAGGACTTTAAATACTTGGGGTCAACCATCCACAGCAATGGTGAGTGTGGTCAGGAAGTGAAGCAGGTTGGAACGGGTGGAGGAAGCTGTCAGAATCAGAATCAGAATCATCTTTATTTGCCAAGTATGTCCAAAACACACAAGGAATTTGTCTCCGGTAGTTGGAGCCGCTCTAGTGCAACAGACAGTCAATTTACAGAACACTTTGGAGACATAAAGACATTGACAAAAAACAATTGTGCAAAAAGATGCAGAGTCCTCTAGCACTTAGAGCAGTTCGAATGACTAATATTGCAATAGTCCGGTGCAATGACCATTGTGCAAAGGGCGCTGAGACTTCAAGGAGTGTATGCGGTTTAAAGTGACGAGTAGTGCGATCATCTGGGACAATGTTGGTTGTGCTAATGTTACAGATACTCCTCAATCAGTGTGCAAATGGAGCAGATGCTACTCTGGCATGATTGGCCAGTATATGCAAATAGTGCAGCATGGCGAGACAACTACAGTGAGTGCACGAGTAATACATAATTGGCCCCACAGAAATGTGACAACGAACTCAAGTCAAAAAATTGCCAGCTTATTGTAATGGAATTACAGGTTAGGTGTTTAAGAAGTTGGTTGCAAGAGGGAAGAAGCTGTTGGAGTGTCTACTAGTTCTAGTTTGCATTGATCGGTAGCGCCTACCTGAGGGAAGGAGCTGGAAGAGCTGGTGACCGGGGTGCGGAGGGTCCGAGAGGATTTTGCACGCCCTTATCTTAGTTCTGGCAGCGTGCAAGTCCTCAATGGTGGGTAGGGGGGTACCGACAATCCTTTCAGCAGTTTTGATTGTCCGTTGCAGTCGGAGTTTGTCCTTTTTTGTAGCAGCACCAAACCAGACTGTGATGGAAGAACACAGGACTGATTCGATGACCGCTGTGTAGAACTGTCTCAGCAGCTCCGGTGGCAGGCCGAGCTTTCTCAGAAGCCGCAGGAAGTACATCCTCTGCTGGGCCTTTTTGAGGACGGAGTTGATGTTGGTCGCCCACTTCAGGTCCTGAGAGATTGTAATTCCCAGAAACTTGAAGGTCTCGATGGTTGACACAAGGCAGCTGGACAACATGAGGGGCAGCTGTGGCGAAGGATGCCTCCTGAAGTCCACGATCATCTCTACAGTCTTGAGCGTGTTCAGCTCCAAGGTTGTGTCGGTCGCACCACAGCTCCAGCCGCTCCGCTTCCTGTCGATATGCAGACTCGTCACCGTCCTTGATGAGGCCGATGACAGTAGTGTCATCTGCAAACTTCAGGAGTTTGACAGTCGGGTTCGCTGAGGTGCAGTCGTTCGTGTAGAGAGAGAAGAGCAGCGGAGAGAGGACACAACCTTGGGGCGCCCCAGTGCTGATGCTGCGTGTGGATGAGGTGGCCTCCCCCAGCCTGACCTGCTGTGTCCTGCCCGTCAGAAAGCTGTAAATCCACTGGCAGATGGCAGGTGAGACGCTGAGCTGGAGAAGCTTGGTTGAAAGGAGTTCAGGGATGATGGTGTTGAACGCTGAGCTGATGTCCACGAACAGGATCCTCGCCTAGGTCCCTGCACTGTCGAGGTGTTCTAGGATGAAGTGCAGTCCCATGTTGACTGCATTATCCGCAGACCTGTTCGCTTGGTAGGCAAACTGCAGGGGGTCCAGCAGGGGACCTGTGACACTCTTGAAGTGGTCCAGCACGAGACATTCAAAGGACTTCATGACCACAGATGTCAAAGCGACAGGCCTATAGTCATTCAGACCAGAGATTGCAGGTTTGTTGGGGACTGGAATGATGGTGGAGCGTTTGAAACAGGATGGAACTTCGCACATTTCCAAAGATCTGTTGAAGATCTGAGTGAAGACTGGAGCGAGCTGGTCCGCGCAGACTTTGAGGCAGGATCGGGACACATGGTCCCGGCCTGCTGCTTTGTTAATCTTCTGTTGTTTGAAGATGCATCTCACATCCTGTTCATGGATAATTAACGCAGAAGTCAGAGGTGTGGTTGTGGTCGCGGGTGCGGCCGGGTGGGTGTGTGGTGTGAAACTGTCCTTTTCAAATCTGCAGTAGAAGGTATTTAAGTCGTTGGCTCGTGTGCTATTGTTCTCAGCTTGGGGGGATCGTCGCTTGTAATTAGTCAGCGATTGGAATGCATGCCAGACTGATTTAGAGTCGTTTGCGCTAAACTGTTTTTCCAACTTTGCTGCATAGATCCTCTTTGCAATGTTAATTTCTTTAGTAAGCTGCTTTCTAGCTCGATTATACAGGGCCCTGTCCCCGCTCTGATATGCGTCCTCCTTAGCTTGGCGGAGCTGCTTAAGTTTAGCAGTGAACCACGGCTTGTTGTTGTTGAATGTGTGAAATGATTTTGTTGGTACACAAACCTCTTCACAGAAACTGATATAGGATGTGACAGTGTCCGTATATTCATCCAGGCTGCCAGCTGAATTTTCAAAGACACTCCAGTCTGTGCAATCTAAACAGCTTTGAAGTTCCATCTTGGCTTCATTGGTCCACTTTTTGACTGTTTTCACTGTAGGCTTCGCACATTTAAGTTCTTGCCTGTACGTCGGTATTAAGTGAATTAAGCAGTGATCAGACGAGCCCAGGGCTGCATGAGGTATAGCACGGTATGCGTTTTTTACCGTAGTGTGGTCTAAAGTATTATTTTCCCTGGTAGGACAGTCGATGTGCTGCTTGTATTTAGGGAGTTCGTGGTGGCGTTTAGCTTTGTTAAAGCAGGATTATTTTTAACGGTCTTTTTTTTTAACGGCCCTTACCCCCGCCCCCCACTGCACCAGATGAGCCCATGCAAATAGGTAACACACGACTAAACACTCAGGAACGTCAGCGTCACGTCACCCAGTGACTGTGTATTTATTGTGGTAAATCCAGTCACTTCATTGCTTCATGCCCCTTATGCCCAAAAGACCAGGCTCACCACGACCCGAGAGCGCCGTGGTGAGCCAAACTACTACTTCCTCAAGCTCTTCTTCCCGTATCACCGTTCTTGCTTGCATTCTTGGTCCTGCTCACAATACACCCGTAGTCACCCTGATTGATTCTGGTGCAGACGACAATTTCATTCATGAAGGACTGGCACTTCAGCTCCAACTCTCCAACCACTTCTATCTCCCAAGAAAGTTACAGCCCTGGGTGGGCGAGTCATATCTCCTGTCACCCACCAAACAGTTCCAGTCACCCTGCTTATTTCCGGTCATCATCGTGAGGACATCCCTCTTTTTGTCATCCCTTCCCCTGAGACCCCACTAGTCCTCGGAATTCCCTGGCTCAAAAAACATAATTCTGGACGCATGTCTTAACGACATCACGATAAAGAATAAGTATCCTCTCCCACTGTTGGACTCGGCATTTGGCCCTTTGCAGTCTGCAAAGGTGTTCACAAAATTAGATCTGCGAAATGCCTATCACCTGGTGAGGATGAAGGAGGGAGATGAGTGGAAGACTGCGTTCAATACTAAACGAGGTCATTTTGAGAACTTAGTCATGCCTTTTGGACTCACGAATGCACCCGCTGTGTTTCAGTGTCTTATTAATGATGTGCTCCGGGACATGATAAATGTATACTGTTTTGTGTACTTGGACGACATCTTAATCTTTTCCCGTGATCTACGTGAACATCGCCAACATGTCCGCATGGTGTTGCAGCGCTTGATGGAAAACCGTCTTTACGTCAATGCTGAGAAGTATGAGTTCCATGCGTAGTCGGTACAGTTTTTGGGGTTCATTGTGGAGAAGGGCCAGCTTCGGGCCGATCCAGCCAAGATCCAGGCTGTGGTTGATTGGCCAACTCCAACGTCTAGGAAGCAGTTGCAGAGGTTTTTGGGTTTTGCTCATTTTTATAGGCAATTTTTTTATAGGCCTGTGTTACATCATCCTAATCCTGACCTTCCTTTTGTTGTCGAGGTGGACGCATCTGATTCAGGTGTGGGGGCGGTCCTGTCCCAGAGGTCCCCGGTCGACCAGAGGCTGCACCCCTGCGCCTTCTTCTCTAGGCACCTGAGCCCTGCAGAGGCCAATTACGATGTGGGAAATAGAGAGCTGCTGGCCATTGACCTGGCGCTGCAGGAGTGGAGGCACTGGCTGGAGGGTACGAGGGAACCTTTTCAAGTTTTCACCGACCACAAGAACCTGTCTTACCTCCAGACTGCTAAAAGACTCAACCCCCGTCAAGCACATTGGGCCCTGTTCCTTACCCGTTTCGATTTCATCATCACTTACCACCCTGGGTTGAAGAACGGCCAACCTGACGCCTTGTCTAGGCTGCATGGCCCGGCTGCTGTTCAGCCTGTTGTTGAGACAATTCTACCTGGGACCCGGGTGGTGGGAGCGCTTCAGTGGGAGGTTGAGAAGAAGGTGGTGGAGGCGGGGAGGGAGGTCCAGGCCCCGGGAGGTGTTCCTGATGGCAAATTGTTTGTTCTGGTCGTTTTATGTCCAGAGGTGTAGAGGTGGGGACACACTTCTAGAGTCGCTTGCCATCTTGGGGTCAGTCGGACATTTTTCCTCATTTCCCAACGGTTCTGGTGGAAGGGACTATGCAGGGACGTTAAAGAATATGCTTCGGCATGCTCATTGTGTGCCCGTAGCAAGATGTCCCATCGTCCTCCAGCTGGTCTTCTTCCTCCACTGCCCATTCCTTCCCGGCCCTGGTCCAACGTCGCCTTGGACTTCATCACGGGCCTTCCGCTGTCCGGAGGGAACTCGGTCCGCTGTCCGGAGGAAACTCGGTCATCCTGTCGACAGATTCTCCAAGATAGTCCATTTCGTTGCTCTGCCGAAGCTGCCGTCCTCCTTTGAGACTGCTAATCTCCTTGTCGACCATGTCTTCCGAGTTCATGGTATTCCTGTTGATCTGGTTTCTGACAGGGGGCCACAGTTCGTCTCTCGGGTCTGGAGGTTGTTCTGCAAAGCGCTGGGGGCTTCCTCCAGTCGTTCGTCCGGTTTCCACCCGCAGACCAACGGCCAGGCTGAGAGGACGAATCAAGATATGGAGGCTGCTCTTCACTGTGTTTGCCATCAGCACCCCTCCTTGTGGTCTTCTCACCTGCCTTGGGTGGAATATGCGCATCACACCCTCGTTTGCTCTGCCACTGGACGGTCGCCGTTCATGACTGCATACGGTTACCAGCCGCCGTTGTTCCCTTCTCAGGAGAGGGAGGCGGTCGTCCCGTCTGTACAGGTCCATCTCCGAAGGGCTCATCGGGTGTGGCGGGATGCAAAGGCGGCCTTGTCCCGTACTGAGGCAGTTAGCTGATCGTCATCGGATCTCAGCTCTTCCCTACCATCCTGGTGAGAAGGTCTGGTTGTCCACACGAGATTTGTATTTGGCCGGGGGTTCTAAAAAACTGGGTCCTCGGTATATTGGTCCTTTCGAAATTGACTTTGTTGTTAACGAGGTATCAGTTAAACTTCGGCTCCCTCCCGCCATGAAAGTTCACCCTGTATTCCATGTCTCCTTGCTCAAACCGGTTTCCTCCAGCCCTCTGTGTCCTCCAGTGGTGCCTCCTCCTCCTCCGTGGGTGGTTGATGGTGAGCCAGTGTACACAGTGGGTGAAATATTGAATTCCAGAAGAAGGGGCAGGGTTGTGCAGTATTTGGTCGACTGGGAGGGTTACGGCCCTGAGGAGCGTTCCTGGGTTCCCCGCTATTGGATCTTAGATCCGTCCCTTCTCCGGGCCTTCCACTCTCTCCACCCGCAGAAGCCGGGTGGTCCGCCAGGGGGCGTCCTTTGAGGGGGGGATACTGTCATGGCCCTGTGTTTCAAGTTGTTTTTCTTTGTGTTACAGTGTCTGGGTGAGCGAAGGTGGGCATTGACATCGGTGACGCACCTGTCATGCATTGTAATCATGAGCCTTTTTAGGGGGCACCGTGACAGTGTGTGTGCGTCGGAATATTCACTCGTTTTTGCTCCGTGTTTGCCGCCATTCTGACCGCTGTCCAAATTTAGGCTCAATACAATTATACCACACGGACCGTTTGTCGTGTCTCCCTGCGTTATCTGTTTTTGATTCTCTCTGGTTGTGAGTTCCTTTCGTTTTGTATGTCTCGCCATCACATGCTCTGCCATTTCATTAAAATTGTTCGGACCTCTTACCTGGAGTCTATTTTTTGGGATCTGCCCTTACGGCATTACCTATAGGCAATTTAGAGTCTTCAGTCAACCTACCATGCATGTTTTTGAGATGTGGGAGGAAACCGGAGTAGCCGGAGAAACCCACACAGCCACGGGGAGAACATGCAAACTCCACACAGGTGAGGCCGGATTTGAACCCGGGTCCTCAGAACTGTGAGGCAGATGTGCTAACCAGTCGTCTACCATGTCGCCTATATATATATGTATGAACACATAATGAACTTCCATCCTTCCATTTTCTACCCCTTGTCCTTATAAGAGTCATGGGTGACATGGAGTCAATCCAAGCTGAATTTTGTACACCCTTGACTGGTCACCAGTCGATTGCAGGGCACATATAGAAAGCCACTCACACAAACACTGATGGACAATTTAGAGTCTCCTCACATGGGTGTTATTGGAATTAGGGAGTTCCTGGAGATAACCCACACAAGAATGTGGAGAATATAAATTACACTTGCTCCAATGGAGATTCAAACACAGATGTCCTGACTGTGAGACTGAGAAGTGTGAGGCAGAAGTGATAACAACTAAACAGTGTGGTGCCTAAAATAAACACGTAGAAGCTATTTTAATATTATGAATACTACTACTAATAATATTAAGATATCCTGCAAACAAACCTAGCATAGCTACGAGTAATAGAGTTAATATTAATTATTGCAGTTCATACCTCAATTAATTTTGTAGATGGAAGGGGTCAGCCAAGAGTGAAAGGTTTTGTACAGGTTAAGATGGATCGGAACGTTTGTCCCCCCCACCCGGATTAAGAACAAATGAACAAGCAGTTCAGAAGAATTAAGTGGGTTGAGTCCTGTGTCACAGGCCTGTTAATGTCCTCAACAGCCGTTTTTATGACCTGCTGCAGGTCCCCTGGCCATATTTGAAAAGCGGCGTTGGATAGTCGATTTGGGCAAAGCTGTTCACGGGTAAGAGAAAAAGGCAGACTATGTCCTGCCTTTGTTCAGGCAAAGGACTTTGACAGCGAATGCTTATATGTGACACATTTTACATTTCCAAATCTGAACCAGTCGGCATCATTTTTGTTGCAAGCAGACTGGATATTTACACTGGCTGTGTTGGTAATGCGTCAAACCAGGAAATAAGGTGCTGTGGAAATCCAAGTCAAGGATATGTGTTTGTTTTTCACCTTCATTCCTGTGTATCGCACTGGCTTTGTGTGCTGAATGCCTGAATTATGAAGCCCCAAAACTAAACACTAGGCATTTAATTAGGTCAAAGAAATGCAAGCAGTCACACTTTGGGAATTCCAATGTTTCTCAGCAGGTTTAACGTGCAGCGTTATTCAGCACAAAGATGAGACGTTGCAAATAAATTAAAGCGACGTAACTAAATCCTGTTCTAGTCTCACTGTCTGATGTTTCAACTGACATATTTTCAAACATCTCATAAACTTAAGTCATCTGTAAGCTGTACTGTACTGCTACAAATTCTACTGTACATCTTCCTTATATAGTCTTGTTAAGAAACTACACATTGTTTGGATCTGTGTCAAAACTACTGCCTCTGCTGTTACACAAATTAATCAAAGTGAACCAAAACTCAGTGACCTGATCCTTGTCCAACTTTGGCCTTCAGGGGTGTACCCCACCTTGATGTTGTGCTGATGCTGTTGTTTGGCGACCAGGCAACGTGGTGCCTGGGGGCTGTGTGTGGTGTTGATGCAGGCATGATGCGTCCATAGGCTCTGGGCTCTATTCGCTCCCGTCGCTTGTTTGTTTTTCCGACTGAGAATTGCTATTACCCCCCCCCACAACCACCACTGTCACCACTTTGCTCAAGGAAGAATTTAAATGTTCACATACTTTGTATGTCAGGTATAATATACAAATAAAGTTACAATACTATCTGGATATCTGCATGAGTCATAAAATTTGATTTTATCCCAATCTAAGTGACAACAATAGACCAACATCCTGACGGACACCTCGCCCATGTAGGCTCACCATTGCCCCAACTACTGTAGTGTGTCCCGACCACGTTACACCGATCGACGGCTGAACGTCAACATATAAATTGTCATCGACATATGAATTGGCAAAAAAATTAAGCGGCAGACAACTATTTTTCATGCACTTACGAGGGGCATTTTTGTGTCGCTCACAACAACTGCAGTCATCTTAATGGCATGATGGTGTGTTAGATTTGGATTCATTTTGCTTTTATCTACTCTATGCCATTGTCAGTTGTGAAATCCGTTTGATGAGCCTGCGTGTGTGAGGCTAGTATGGTGGTTGCTCGGCAACGCTGATCAACAGCTGGCTCACTCACTTTCTTATTGTTCCCTTTTAAGCACAGTATTCTGATTCGATTACATATAATGTACGGTATTTATTTAAAAGACGTTAGAGAATACAAAAACACATGCTCCTTCAAAGTAGCCAGTTAGACGAGCGTTGCTCTCGTCTCACTGGCGACGCCTAACTTCCGGATCCGCTACGGGTGTTAATTTCACATTTTAAAGTGGAGAAATATTTTTTCAAATGAATTTTTATGGCAATCACATGTCTCAGGGAAACTCCACTTGCCAGTTATTGAAGCCTCCCTGAGACTCCCTGAGTCACGCCTCAAGGGTGGTTGCGCACAGATTTACCTGGTACACTCGGTGGTGGTGGTGGGGGGGGGTCAATAGTCGTATATGGGAGAATAGGCTCACCTTGATAGCGTGCAAGCCAAGTGTGCCAATGGGAAAATGTTGCGCTAAGAGAATAACACTTTCACACATTTCTGGTTGTCCAGAAGAGAAATTCCTTGAAATAATAACTCATTCCAAGCACTATTTTAAGTAAAATAAACTCAAAACTAGTTTGTGAATTCCTTTTTGATGGCTTGTTTCTGAGTCATTTTGAGTAGAAATATCTTATATATCCATCCATTCATCCATTTTCTGAGCCGCTTCTCCACACTAGGGTCGCAGGCATGCTGGAGCCTATCCCAGCTATCATCGGGCAGGAGGCGGAGTACACCCTAAACTGGTTGCCAACCAGTCGCAGGGCACATACAAACAAACAACCACTCACACTCATATTCACACCTATGGGCAACTTAGAGTTGTCAATTAACCTACCATGCATGTTTTTGGGATGTGGGAGGAAACCGGAGTGGACGGAGAAAACCCACGCAAGCACGGAGAGAACATGCAAACTCCACACAGTCGGGCCCGGGGATTGAACCCGGGTCCACAGAACTGTGAGGCTGACGCTCTAACCAGTCGTCCACCGTGCCGCCTTCGTAAATTCAAGCAATTCATATTGAAACTAAAATATAACAAAAGCATATTGATGCTGTGATATGGTTGTCAATAAAAACAAACGTCAAACTTTGGTGTCATTCATGTAAAATAATGTTCTTAAATTGAGACGTTGTGTAACTGGTCTTTAATACTAAAGAAAAAAAAAGTCTTGCTCTTTGGCTCGAATATCATCCAAAGCATTGGTTTTGGCTTACACCATTAATTCTGGATTAATATTAGCAGTTATATCATATTGAGAAAAAGTTAGCTATTTTCACTGTACAATGAGATCACTTGTCTAGTGAGAAACTTGCTTATCAAGATTATCTTTCTTTATAGACTAATAATAAAACAATTTCCTAGCAACTCTTCTAGCTCAGAAATACTATTTTGCAGTGGAAGTGCAGAATTGCTTGTTAACAGACCCGTTTTCAGAACAAAGTATTAACTTGGTTGTATGTTTTCACACAAAATGGGCAACTATTTACTTCCAAACAATAAAATGTTAATTTTCCATAATACAGTATGTCCCTTTACAGGATACCCCTAGTTGCAGTGGAGGTTCAGGGGGGCCGTAATACAATCGTCATCCAGAATGAATCCTTTCACGTCTTCCCTAATCTTCTGACATCTTGCAGTTTGAAATTGAAAGGATATTTTTTCCCAAAAATCATGTTGAATTCTAAATCGTAGCTCCCACTGGTTTGGCGATTCTGAAAATGTACAGTAAATTGCGATAGACTGACTGCTTGCTTATGTGGCGTACTGCTTACTCTATCACCGTTCTTACATCATCTTCACACCCAAGTGGCACCTACATCAAATATTTGCTCTCTTCATCAGAAAAAAATGTGTAATTCCTCCAATGCAACAGGATATATCTACAGGCATGAGAGAGCCAAACAGTTTATGCATCAGCAGTACAACGTGTTTAGCCTTCCACATAGTGCACACCCAGTCTGCTAAACATTTCCTAATGCATTTGTAGAAGATGGTAAACACTTGCAGCTGCGTGTAGCCAACACATGGTTGAACGCCAACCCCATACGTGAACTGAGAACTGAGGTGGGATACGTGCAAGGCATGTAAACCCCTCTCAACTTTTACCCCACTTTCACCCCTTTAATTTAGGGTTATTTGTGAATTTTAGGTAACATCTTCATAACAGAAAACCAGTATATTATAAGAACAGAAAGTACAGACATCCTAAATTGCTTGGTGCAAATGCAGCATACTTGGACTGTAAAACACGTAAACATGCAAAGGATACACATCTATAAATTTTCCCTCCACGAGGAGAATGTTGGGTTGATTAATTAAATTTATTTTCATTGTCATTTTGGAACATTTAGGTTGCGCTTCAGATGAACTATCAGGAGGTGTTATCAATAATTCTAACCCTAACCAACTACAAGGTTGTCTTATAACCTTGTAGTTGTTTTTTTTAGTTCTATTTCTAATACTTTTGAAAAATATGAGCTGATACATAACATGAGCTTATTGAACATTCGCAACAACGCGCCAACATGTTTTTTTTTTGTTTTTGTTTTAAATACGACAGTATTATAATATGGGGAATGCAGCCCTATGGGTGGCACAAGTCAGTGCAAACTGTAGGCCGGTCCCAAGCCCGGATAAATGCAGAGGGTTGCGTCAGGAAGGGTATCCGGCTTAAAACCTTGCCAAACAAATATGAGCGTTCATCCAAAGAATTCCATACCGGATCGGTCGTGGCCCGGGTTAACAACGTTCGCCACCGGCGCCGTCAACCTGCGGGGCGCCGTTGGAAATTCAGCTACTGTGGGTCGAAGTCAAAGAAGAAGAGGTGGAAAGCGGGTTCTTCGGCAGAAAGAGAAGAGGAAAACACAGAGCCTAGAACTGAATGTGGGGACTTTGAATGTTGGGACTATGACAGGAAAATCTCAGGAGTTGGTTGACATGATGATTAGGAGAAAGGTTGATATATTGTGTCTCCAGGAGACCAGGTGGAAAGGCAGTAAGGCTAGAAGTTTAGGGGCAGGGTTTAAATTATTTTACCATGGTGTAGATGGGAAGAGAAATGGAGTCGGGGTTATTTTGAAAGAAGAGTTGGCTAAGAATGTCTTGGAGGTGAAAAGAGTATCAGATCGAGTGATGAGGCTGAAATTTGAAATTGAGGGTGTTATGTGTAATGTGATTAGTGGCTATGCCCCACAGGTAGGATGTGACCTAGAGGTGAAAGAGAAATTCTGGAAGGAGCTAGATGATGTAGTTCTGAGCATCCCAGACAGAGAGAGAGTCGTAATTGGTGCAGATTGTAATGAACATGTTGGTGAAGGTAATAGGGGTGATGAAGAAGTGATGGGTTAGTACGGCATCCAGGAAAGGAACTTGGAGGGACAGATGGTGGTAGACTTTGCAACAAGGATGCAAATGGCTGTAGTGAACACTTTTTTTCAGAAGAGGCACGAACATAGGGTGACCTACAAGAGCGGAGGTAGAAGCACACAGGTGGATTACATCTTGTGCAGACGATGTAATCTGAAGGAGGTTACCAACTGTAAGGTAGTGGTAGGGGAGAGTGTGGCTAGACAGCATAGGATGGTGGTGTGTAAGATGACTCTGGTCGTGGGGAGGACAATTAGGAAGACAAAGGCAGACAAGAGAACCATGTGGTGGAAGCTGAGACAGGACGAGTGTTGTGCAGCTTTTCAGGAAGAGGTGATACAGGCTCTCGGTGGACAGCAGGAGCTTCCAGAAGACTGGACCACTGCAGCCAAGGTGATCAGAGAAGCAGGCAGGAGAGTACTTGGTGTATCTTCTGGCAGGAAAGGAGAGAAGGAGACTTGGTGGTGGAACCTCACAGTACAGGAAATCATACAAGGAAAAAGGTTAGCTAAGAAGAAGTGGGACACTGAGAGGACCGAGGAGAGGCGAAAGGAATACATTGAGATGCGACACAGGGCAAAGGTAGAGGTGGCAAAGGCGAAACAAGAGGCATATGATGACATGTATGGCAGGTTGGACACTAAAGAAGGAGAAAAGGATCTATACAGGCTGGCCAGACAGAGGGATAGAGATGGGAAGGATGTGCAGCAGGTTAGGGTGATTAAGGATAGAGATGGAAATACGTTGACTGGTGCCAGCAGTGTGCTTGCTAGATGGAAAGAATACTTCGAGGAGTTGATGAATGAGGAAAATGATAGAGAAGGGAGAGTTGAAGAGGTAAGTGCGGTGGACCAGGAAGTGGCAATGATTAGTAAGGGGGAAGTTAGAAAGGCATTAAAGATGATGAAAAATGGAAAGGCAGTTGGTCCTGATGACATTCCTGTGGAGGTATGGAAGCATCTAGGAGAGGTGGCTGTGAAGTTTTTGACCAGCTTGTTCAATAGAATTCTAGTGCGTGAGAAGATGCCTGAGGAATGGAGGAAAAGTGTACTGGTGCCCATTTTTAAGAACAACGGTGATGTGCAGAGCTGTGGCAACTATAGAGGAATAAAGTTGATGAGCCAAACAATGAAGTTGAGGTGTGCTGTAGGTGTGACAGAAGAATTTAGAATTTAAGGTGGACGTGGGACTGCATCAGGGATCAGCCCTGAGCCCCTTCCTTTTTGCAGTGGTGATGGATAGGCTGACAGATGAGGTTAGACTGGAATCCCCGTGGACCATGATGTTTGCAGATGACATTGTGATCTGCAGTGAAAGCAGGGCAGCTGGAGGAACAGTTAGAAAGATGGAGGCATGTACTGGAAAGAAGAGGAATGAAGATTGGCCGAAGTAAAACAGAATATATGTGCATGAATGAGAGGGCTGGTGGGGGAAGAGTGAGGCTACAGGGAGAAGCGATAGCAAGGGTGGAGGACTTTAAATACTTGGGGTCAACCGTCCAGAGCAATGGTGAGTGTGGTCAGGAAGTGAAGAAACGGGTCAAAGCAGGTTGGAACGGGTGGAGGAAGGTGTCAGGTGTGTTATGTGACAGAAGAGTCTCTGCTAGGATGAAGGGCAAAGTTTATAAAACAGTAGTGAGGCCAGCCATGATGTATGGATTAGAGACAGTGGCACTGAAGAGACAACAGGAAGCAGAGCTGGAGGTGGCGGAAATGAAGATGTTGAGGTTCGCTCTTGGAGTGACCAGGTTGGATAAAATTTGAAATGAGCTCATCAGAGGGACAGCCAAGGTTCGATGTTTTGGAGACAAAGTTAGAGAGCGCAGACTTCAATGGTTTGGACACGTCCAGAGGAGAAATAGTGAGTATATTGGAAGAAGGATGATGAGGATGGAGCTGACAGACAAGAGAGCTCGAGGAAGACCAAAGAGAAGGTTGATGGATGTCGTGAGGGAAGACATGATGGCAGTCGGTATTCGAGAGGAGGATGCAGGAGATAGGCTTACATGGAAAAGGATGACGCGCTGTGGCGACCCCTAACGGGACAAGCCGAAAGGAAAAGAAGAAGAGTATTATAATATGGGGCCTGCTGTGGGGTTCTTTTCCCTGCCTGGTTTGATACGGGTTTGATACGGTAGAGACTGCATGTCTTCAAGTCATTAAAACCAACATTTTTACAACTGGCCGTGCGGTTTGTCAAAGCACTTTCTTGGAACGTAGTGAATCAAGAAGGTTGATGTAACATCTAAATTTAACTAATCTGGTATGCACCCGGGTGGCACGGTGGACGACTGGTTAGAGCGTCAGCCTCACAGTTCTGAGGACCCGGGTTCAATCCCCGGCCCCGCCTGTGTGGAGTTTGCATGTTCTCCCCGTGCCTGCGTGGGTTTTCTCCGGGCACTCCGGTTTCCTCCCACATCCCAAAAACATCCATTAATTGGAGACTCTAAATTGCCCGTAGGTGTGAATGTGAGTGCGGATAGTTGTTTGTTTCTATGTGCCCTGCGATTGGCTGGCAACCAGTTCAGGGTGTACCCCGCCTCCTGCCCGATGACAGCTGGGATAGGCTCCAGCACGCCCGCGACCCTAGTGAGGAGAAGCGGCTCAGAAAATGGATGGATGGATGGATGGATGGGTATGCACCCGTGCATAACTTTAAAAAAAATGATGAAAAATGTAAAATGATCTAAAAGGTGATTTTCTTTGAACATTTATAGAGACATCACTTCTCCATAGAGGAACACTATAACTATGCCAGTACCATGAGATGAAAGAGAACAAATAATAATAATAATAACAATAATAGCGACACGGTAGACGACAGGTTAGCACATCTGCCTCACAGTTCTGAGGACCGGGGTTCAAATCCCAGCCCCACCTGTGTTGAGTTTGCATGTTCTCCCCGTGCCTGCGTGGGTTTTCTCCGGGTACTCCGGTTACCTCCCACATCCCCAAAAACATGCAGGGTAGGTTAATTGAAGATCCTGAATTGCCGATAGGTATGAATGTGAGTGCGAATGGTTGTTTGTTTATAGGTGCCCTGCGATTGGCTGGCGACCAGTTCAGAGTGTACCCCGCCTCTCGCCCGGAGATAGCTGGGATAGGCTCCAGCACGCCCGCGACCCTAAAGAGGATAAGCGGAACGGAAGATGAATGAATGAATAATAATAAACTGCAGGATTCCACTTTCCTCCAGATTCTACATACGAGGCGACTTAAGCATAATTGAACTCCCTAATAAATATTCACAATCATTACTTGTCGTGTTAGCTACCGCTAAGAAAACAATTCTATTAAACTGGAAAAACAAACAAGCTATTAACATAAATCAGTGGCTAAATCTCATCATTGAATATATTGCGTTAGAAAAAATATCAGCAGAAGGAAAAAAATCAATTCCACATATACGCAGATAGCTGGTCACCTTTCCTCAACATGCTAAATTTCGACTCTTGATTCCTTTGCCTGAGTAGGGTGCCATCTGACATTTGACAATAGCAAGACTATTTTCATAAGTGTGAAAGTAAACAATGGAATTCTATATTCTTTGTTGTCGAGGTTGTTGTTGTTTTATTATTCTATTTATTTCTTTTTATTTTCACACATTTTAGATCATTTGCATGGTGAAAAGACACATGCATGCTGTGGGGATCTTCTCCTCTTGTCCCTGTGTTTGCTGTTCCGGAGTCTGTGGGGGCGGGACTTTTTTTTCCCCCACTCCTTCCTGATCTCGGGGGTGGGGGGCCAGACCACTGGGGTGACCTCCTGGGGAGTAATGGTGGTGTGATGATGACTCGCCCATGTTCCGTGGGTGCTGGGGTGCTACCGGCTGGCACCCGCCTGGGTCCCCCGCTCTGGCTGCTGTTAGGGGCAGTGGGGCCCCTCTGTCGCTCCTCGGGCCTGCTTCCTCCTCTTCTCTCCGTTCCTTGCGTCCCGCTGCGGTCGCCTGTTCCTCTTCCCGTGGGGGAGACGGGCGGCCCTCTGCACGCTATGGGGCCTGCTGTGGGGTTCTTTTCCCTGCCTGGTTTGGAACTGGGCCACCCACCTCCCATGCTCAGGGACGGGTAGTGGGTGCTGGCAGGGGTGTGGGGGGGGTGGGGTTGGTTCTGCGGGTCTGGGTGGGATGGCCCTCTTCGTCGGTTGTTGTCCGGTCTAATGGGGCCAACCTGCAGGAGCCATGCCTCTTATTCACTCAATCCGCACACACTCACACCATTCACTGTATATATTTCTCACAAAGCACATCTGGGCACATACACGTATCAAAGGGTTCCTGGGTGACTGGTAGGGGATCGGGAGGGTGCGGGTGTCGGATTGGGTTTCAGCACGTCTGTGCTGTTTCCCGGTCCGTGCGCCTGCCCCACCCCCTCAGCTCACTGACCTCTCCAGATTTTACTACACCACACCACTCGGAGGGGCACTGATACATGGGTTAAGGCCAATGACTGCCAGTCGGGGACTTGGCAATCATAGTAACAGGGGGTTGGTGGGTCTCACTTACTTGCATGGCGGTGCTCCCGAGGCCGGGCCCCCCGAGCTGGATGGCTACTTGGTGTTGGGGCGGACATCTCATGTCCCGCGGCTGCTAGTCTCCCTCCAATCATTGGTCACAATTTCCATATTTTTCTTCCAGAGCAGATTCAGAGCCAACAACCAGACAACAACAGGCCAAAACCAAGTCCTTCCAAACCGATCTTTCAAGGATTTTCCTACACAACATGTTACAAGTTACATAATGTTCTGTGAGAAGACACAGACTCATTCCACAGAGGCTGTGCAAGATGGAAGAGTTGACTAAGATTTCTCGTATTGAACTTGTGCTGTGGGCTTTTAGTCACAAATTATATTTGATTTGTTGAGTCATATAATTGAATAAAAGGGAACCTGCTGCGTAGTTACTAAAAAGAAAAAACAACAACATTCTAGCTTCGTGAATCGTCATTATTTACAGAAATGCTTCCAGAAGAGAATATTTATCAAAATCTATTTGTGTATAAACATCTTAAAATATGACATAACAAACACTGGAGCCAAAGAAAGAGGAATAAAGTGCAAAGTGGATGGAGTTCTTGGAGATTTAAACCTCCATGCTTTCATAAACATCCATTGTCAACACCGCTTATACTGGTTAGGGTCGCGGGGTGCAGGAGTCTATCCCAGCTGACTTCGGGCGAAAGGCGGACTACACCCTGAACTGGTCGCCAGTCAGTCACATGGCACATATAGACACGGACAACCATTCGCACTCACATTCACACCGTCACTGAGTGGGAACTGATACCACGCTGCCCGCACCTAAGTCAGGCGAGTGCACCACTACACCATCAGTGACCTTTCATAAACATATTGAGGAAATCCAGTTAGTTTTTTATTCATGTTTGGAAGTAGATTTAATGTGTAATGCTGAAACAGCAGATGATAGGCTAGAGTAAGCCATAATTAGGATATTTGGTACTGAAAGTAAGTTGCATGGAAAATGTAGTCTTTGGAATACGGGAGGAAGCTGAAGTGCCCAGAGAAAACCCACCCAAGCACAGGGAGAACATGCAAATTCTGCGAGGTAGACATGCTAACCACTAGATGACCATGGTGCCCACTGTAACAAACAAGAGGTACAACAAATTAACACACCAAAGACCAAAACTAGATAGCCGCACTGATTTTTTTAAGTCAGGAATAACAGATTCCTTCAGTTTTCATTTAATTTACAGGTTTGACCTGCATTTTTTTTGTATATTTTTTTTTATAGTTTTTTTTTAACAATTGTGTTTTCAAGCATTTGTATTGACAGCTACTGGCCGCAAGTCAAGCGCAGGTCATATATAGAGATAGATGACTATTCACACTCACATTCACACCGTCATTGAGTAGTAATTGAATCCACACTGCTTGCACGGAAGGAGGTGAGTGAACCACGACACCATCAGTGACTAATCGAGAATTCCCTTCCCAACAGATTTGACCCCCGGAGGCATTATCTATTTCCACCTGCTTTATTGTTCTTTATTCCACAAGAAAATCCAATCTATTTGATGAATTATTTTCTCTCTGCTCTAATCATTGCATTTAGTGTCTCTTATAAGAAGCACAATGTGGACATATGACTATCACGGCCGTATATTGTCATGCTTATGGAGTCAGTAGCAATTTAATTTCAGCGGTTCTTCCATGTGTCACAGTTACAAGTATAGCTGATGCACTCGGTCCTGGAACACAATAATAATAATTCATCTGCAATGAGGTCTGTCACATTCATACTACAAAGACATTTACAAACTCCACCATCATGTTAGAGAAACGTTTGCTCTTTTGCTTCATAACAGTGAAGAAGGCCTCACTTTTGTTGAATTCTCTGTCAATGAAATATTTTATGCTTTGGTAAATTCATCCATCCATCCATTTTCAGAGCTGCTTCTCCTCACTAGGGTCACGGGTGTGTTGGAGCCTATCCCAGCTGTCATCGGGCAGGAGGCAGGGTACACCCTGAACTGGTTGCCAGCCAATCGCAGGGCACAGAGAAACAAACAACCGTTCGCACTCACAGTCATGCCTACGGGCAATTTAGAGTCTCCAATTAATGCATATTATTAGTATCACTGGTAAAATTACGTTATAATCATGTAAATTGTTATTGCCACCCCTTCCCACAAAGCTGTTTGAATGTCAAGCTAAGGTGTGGGGGTCGGGTTGCATGACATTGCCATTTTGTTTAACCCTGCAATATATTTTGCAATGTTAAAAAATACACGATATCATACACATAACGTGAATACCAGCACACATTGCTCTTTTTACCTCTAAAAAACTATGCTAATTCGAGCATAAACTTATACAGAGTTATTTGTATGAAGTCTACCTGTATTTAAATGCCCTGTAGAGTTGAGCAATAGTCCAGCCAGGCAGGAAGTTAAAATAATTTCTTTTCATGTCCAGTTATACTGTAGCACATTCCTAACACTACTTATTTTTTGCTTGTTTTTTTATCTCATGCTTTTTAGACTATTTCCACTTTTAAATTATCTTTCCAGCACTCTACGTTGTTTTTATTTTATTTTTTTCTGTTTTTAAATGTTTTTAATGCTTTCTATTTTTAAAATGCTTTTGATCACGTGAAGCATATTGACGTATCTTGTGTATGAAATGTGCTATATAAATAAATTTGCTTTGCTTTGGTAATTTGCATTTGCTTTTAATCAATCTGTTTTTATACACCTGTTTTAACATATGCGTTTGTATTTTCTGTATTTGAGTGCATTAGTTTAAGCAAAACAACAAAAATGTTGTTGTGTACACCTGAAGTTTGTCCTTTCAATAATGCCGTGGCTCTCCCCCCTCACTGTAATCTGTTGCCATGTATATGAGGCGGCACGATGTCCAAGGTTAGGACATCTGCCTCACAGTTCTGACAAACAGGGTTCAAATCGTGGCCCTGCCTGTGTGGAGTGTGCATGTTCTCCCCGTGCCTGCGTGGGTTTTCTCTGGGCACTCCGGTTTCCTCCCACATCCCAAAAACATGCATTAATTGGAGACTATAAATTGCCCGTATATATATATACATATATATATATATATACACACACACACACACACACACCGTAATTTCTCATGTATAATGCGCACCCATGTATAATACGCAGCCCCAAAGTTGACCTCAAAATTCTGGAAGACCCTTCTACCTATGTATAGTGCATTTTTACAATGCATGATTTTACTTCTACCCATATGATCAGAACATGAAGTATTATCTGTATTTTGTTAGTTTTTTTTAAAGAAGCACTTTATTTGAACACGTAATCCTTTTTTTTTATTTACATTGTTCTTATTTTGAAATTCACATGCCTACTTTTATTTAGTAAATGAGAAAACACACAGTTGTGCTCATATGTTTGATTACCCAGGCAGAAAAAGATGGGTACAATTATTTAAAGAAAAGATGGACCAGGCGAAACACATTTAATTTTACTTTAATGGGACTCAA
The DNA here is from genome assembly GCF_024500275.1 of Phycodurus eques. NCBI lineage: Eukaryota > Metazoa > Chordata > Actinopteri > Syngnathiformes > Syngnathidae > Phycodurus > Phycodurus eques. Next base: position 15,743,587 of record NC_084543.1, on the reverse strand, counting down.
ATTAAACGGTCAAGCGTTGTTGTTCAGGCGGCACGGTGGGCGACTGGTGAGAGCATCAGCCTCACAGTTCTGAGGACCCGGGTTCAATCCCCGGTCCCGCCTGTGTGGAGTTTGCATGTTCTCTCCGTGCCTGTGTGGGTTTTCTCCAGGCACTCTGGTTTCCTCCCACATCCCAGAAACATGCATTAATTGGAGACTCTAAATTGCCCTTGAGTGTGAATGGTTGTTTGTTTGTATAGGCTCTGCGATTGGCTGGCAACCAGTTCAGGGTGTACCCCGCCGCCTGCCCGATGACAGCGGGGATAGGCTCCAGCACGCCTGTGACCCTATTGAGGAGAAGCGGCTCAGAAAATGGATGGATCGATGGATGGGTTGTTGTTCATTCATCAGTCATATTTAAAAAACAACTATATTTTACAAATTCTGCCAGGGTATGTAAACCTATGAGCATAACTGTACATATATGCAGTCATACGTACCCCCTGTCATATTGTAATGAAAGTGTAGGCTACACCTTTTTTATAACCACTCGGTGGCGGTGGCATTTTGGGATGTAAGTGTACAGCTTTTTCATAACCACTAGATGGCGACATAGATTTATAAAATGTGAAGGTTTTTTTCCATTTGCCCCTATACCTATGTATAATGCACACTATTGACTTTTGACAATTTCTTTGGGGGGGAAATGCGCATTATACATGAGAAATGACTGGTATACACACACACATACACACACATACACACACTCTGGGGCTGCTCTGTGTGCGTTGTTGGATTTGTTACAAATAATTTACTGTAACATCAGTGCTAATCTTATTCGCATCTTCAGCCAGGTCCCTCTGCGAGTCACTTATTAATTTTACAATTGATTGACTGGATATCAGTACACCAACATTGCATAGGACCCTGCGATGTGTCTATTGCTCACATGTACATTACGACGACGGTTCTCAAACGATATATCATGCAACTCTATGTGGCAGTATGAAACCTTTTCTTTGGCTTTTATGTGTTCTTTTGTAATGAGACCCCAAAAGGATACCATTGATGGCAAACAGCAAAGTGAAATGATAACCTGATAAATAAATAGAACATACAGTGACATAGAAAAGTGTAAGGATCTGGCTAATATAAGTAATGTAATGCAATTCATCAACTAGCAATGTTGTTTAAAAATTATTTTACCAAGCAGCTTTAGTTGCTTTCTAAAGTAAATATACATATTACACACAACACAATAGCAATACAGTGGAACCTAGATTTAACAGACTTCAGATTTAACCGACAGAAAATAATATCCAGTTTGAACTCAAAATCCCCCCTTGTATGCACCAGTGAGGTAAACTTGGACAAACTTTCAAACTTTTCAAACATTTTACAGCTTTTTTATTTAATTACAAAAATGTTGTACATGTACTGGATTTTTTCAGCCTACGAAAAAAGTACAAAACAATAATTCTGTACTGTACTGGTGTTTTTAAGCCACCAAAACAATGCTACAATTTAACGGACAATCTGATTTAATGGACGGCCCCTCCTCATTTTGTTTTATTTTACAGTGATGGTTAAATTATCTACTGTACAGCAGCTAGGACTGTCCATCCATCCATTTTCTGAGCCGCTTCTCCTCACTAGGGTCGCGGGGGTGCTGGAGCCTATCCCAGCTGTCATCGGGCAGGAGGCGGGGTACACCCTGAACTGGTTGCCAGCCAATCGCAGGGCACATAGGAACAAACAACCATTCGCACTCACAGTCATGCCTACAGGCAATTTAGAGTCTCCAATTCATGCATGTTTTTGGGATGTGGGGGGAAACCGGAGTGCCCGGAGAAAACCCATGCAGGCACGGGGAGAACATGCAAACTCCACACAGGTGGGGCCAGAGATTGAACCCGGGTCCTCAGAACTGTGTGTAACCAGTCGGCCACCGTGCCGCCAGCTAGGAATGTAAAAATGTTAATTTAAACATTGCCTTTACAAAACCTTTGTTAACTAAGGTTTTGTAATGGGACAGTTTGAGTTAGGCACAAATAAATTCACAGTTATATTATTTTGTTTCCAATTTAATCATTGTAATCTGCATTAAATGTAAACTATATATTAAAAAGAAAGACAACCCCGAATGCTAGATCTTGTGGGAACTCCCTTGCTCCTAATGCAGAGTCAACACTGTTCCTACATTACAAACTTTTTTTAACAGCTTTATGTAGTGCACATAGTTTGCAGCAGAAACTGTGGATCTGGGACCTGCCTTGTGTTTGGCTTTAGTTGTGTTCGTTTACATTGGCTCCCCATTAGTGTCAAATATCCTTAGTGATGTGCATTACTGTGTGAGAAGGGAGGGGTTAGAGCCATCAATTTTTTCTCTTCAGTTGCAGGTGTTTTTTTAGATTTGCGCCTTTATATATGTAATACGTAAAAATACTGTATGTCTATATAGGCTTACAACTGTAAGCCAGCATATTAAAGTGAATGCCGCCAAGCGTATTAGCCCTTTCCAGCTCATCTTTCCAGGACAACAATGTTAGTCCCTGGGCCTTTTCTTGATTGGTTAGTTGAAGAGGATGGGGTGGGAGAGGCTATCTGTTGGCTGGGACCTACATCATTTTCTCAGCTGAACCAGAAGTATAGACAGGACGTGAGACAGGAGAAGAGTTCATGCACAGTAAGAATAGATTACGGAGATGGGATGTTACTTTTTCCAGTTCAGACAAGTCAACTTTGAGACCCACAAGATCATTGGAATCCTTGGTGAAATATTAAGGAAGTGTGGACGATTAATTTTGACATCACAAGAATCCTGTTTTACAAACATTTAAATGCATACAATGAATCCTGATTCAACAACATGGAAGTGGTACAACTCTGTAAGTGCACCTGTGTGGCAAAGAGAGCCATGCTGAAGTTTCAAGGAGATGAGTGACGGACAGACCTAAATACTATCCGAGTAATGAAATAACGCTCAATCTAAATGTAAACACGTATAGCTATGTCACCCCTGCTGTTGATCCTGAACAGGAAGACCTGGACAACTTTAGGGAGGCTGCTTTTCCTCTTTTTAATAATCTCCAACCATGAGGTAAGTGGAACTCTAACATGCATGAGCAAACACAAAGGGAAAAAACTGTCTCTGCACAAGAGAGTCAAATATGCTGTACGTCTCTCTAAAATGCAATGTTAAACTTAAACCAGTGTCTTATTTAAAAAAAAACAAATGGGTCTGCATCTGCTTCCACCATTGTCTCTTGACTACTATAGTGACAGGCTCAGAAAAAAATATATATATATATTGTTCTATGTGCTTGAAATTGTAAATGAGCCTAAAAGAGGAAAATAACCTTTTGTGGGGATGAATTTCCTCTCAGATTTTACAAAGAAAGGAAAATGTGCGTCCAGATTTTGATGAATGTTCAGACCTGTGGGAAACAACGGCACTGTATAGAAGCAGGCAAGGCTTGTCCTTGCATAACTGCGTGTGCAGTACTGGAAGAACCCGAGTCTCCTGTTTGTTGAGTCACACGGGAAATCTTCATGGCACGTGGTGGTGGATGTGCCAGCGAGGGTGCAAAAAGTCCCAAAGAGTTTGCAGGGTTCTGCTACTCGCTCATTTTGGTGTAAAACATAAAGATAGGAACATTTAATCATATTTAATATACATATTTAATATGTAATATATTCAACTGTATATTTTTTAGCTGTCCATTAATTAATTTAAAAAACTAAAAGTTGTGGTATATAGTGAATTGATCATACAGGTGTAAACAGACACTTTAAGTGCGAATGCATTAAAATACTCCCATCAACTGAAAAAAAAGAAAAATGGATGAGTGACAGCAAAATACCCCATCATTGTGATGACTATAGACAGGCGTGTTTGCGGACCAAACTTAGTGATTGTCTGTGCGCATGCGACACCATAAGACAGGGCTAATGTTGCCATATCCACTGCCAAAACAACAATAGAAACATCTGCAACTTACCGCAAGGTGTTCTCAAGTTAGAAGTAGGCTGAAATATTCAAGTTTGGCCAGTGACAAAACTACGTTGCATGTTAAAGCTGTGTTTTTTTTTGGGAGTCTGTAAAGTAAACATACTCGCGTGGCTGTCATGTGACTGCCTTGTGTTGTCTGATTGTTGAATTGGAGTCAAATGACATTAGTGACCACATTTGATTGGTGCAACGGGCACCCCAAGCGAAAGTCTAAGATGGAGTTGAAAAATAGATGCGCACACGCAAGAATGGATAAAGAAAAGTAGCAAACGGCATATCGATCATTGTAACGGAGTAAATGTATCGATTCTTCTTTACATAAACACTCAAGTAAAAGTCAAAAGTACGGTGCATTTAAAGTACTCTGACAAGTGGTTTATCGAAAATCTTACTGGAGTAAATGTAATGGAGTAAATGTAACGCGTTACTACCCACCTCTGGCTAACATGTTTGCTAGTATTTCCTCTACACATGCTGTGTACTCCAAAGTAAGATTCTTAGATTCCCACATGATACTGTTAAACATGCTGATAATCAACCTTCACACTTTACTAGGTGATTTACTCGTCATAATCCTCTCATCTGGTGCTGGCTGTTTTGATTTCCACAAAGTCCTTCTTGTCAAGTTCACCAGTTGATCCATTCTGTAGTTGTATTGACCGCCGCAAACGTCGAAACCAAAACTTGCTCCATGCGTGTGGGTGGAGGTGAAATGCTTCCCTGATGTCTTGAGGCTCTTGGGAAACGTTCCACCTCTCAGTATAACAAAATCACCCCAGGCCACCCTCTAGATTTGCCCTGGTGGCAAAGCAGGGACACAAAATCTTCTTCACAGAAGATTCCTCACATTCTTTTTCTGGAATAGGCCTATAAACGTTTGCCCTCCAGTAGGCGTGGGTAACTTACACATCTGTGAAGGCACCATTAACGCTGAAAGGTACATACAGGTTTTGGAGAAACATATGCTGCCATCCAAGCAACGTCTTTTTCATGGACGCCCCTGCTTATTTCAGCAAGACAATGCAAAACCACATTCTGTATGTGTTACAACAGCGTGGCTTCGAGTGTGGGTACTAGACTGGCCTGCCTGCAGTCCAGAACTGTCTCCCATTGACAATGTGTAGCGCATTATGAATACGACAACGGAGACCCCGGACTGTTGAACAGCTGAAGCTGTACATCAAACATGAATGGCAAAGAATTCCACCTTCAAAGCTTCAACAATTCGTGTCCTCAATTCCCAAACGTTTATTGAATGTTGTTAAAAGAAAAGGTGATGTAAAACAGTGGTAAACATGACCCTGTCCCAACTTTTTTGGAACGTGTCGCAGCCATAAAATTCTAAGTTAATGATTATTTGCTAAAAACAATAAAGTTTATCAGTTTGAACATCAAATATCTTGTCTTGGTCGTGTATTCAATTAAATATAGGGCGAATCATTGTATTCTGTTTTTATTTATGTTTAACACAACGTCCCAACTTCATTGGAATTGGGGTTGTAGTTATGTGGTTTATTTAACTGGTAATCCCCTTTTAGACAGTATGAAGATGATTGAGAATACAGTATGTAGAATAGCTGTATGTTTATGGATGTATGTGCTAATTTTTATGACCAATATAATGATTGTGTGTGGAAGATTATATGCATAGCGATTGCAGCTGCATCATGGATTTCTATGACAAATTTCCTAGAGGGGACCAATTTTATCCTGACCCTGACAGACTCTGCAAGTGAACTACTGTATAGTGTTATAAATCACAGATTGAGGTGTAAAAGTAGAATGGAAAACATAATATTAAATGTATAGTACATATAAATTTATTTCAGTGAACTATAATTAAATGCAGTATCGAGAAAGCATTTTCAATTTTGCATTTACCATTTGTCCATGAAATATAATGTACACTAAACTCAATGCTTTATCTGGTTCCCTTGTAGAACCTTATATGCAAATGTAAAAAAAATAAAAATAAAAATGTCTCTTTGGGGCCCTTCACATCAATGCATTGAAAAAATATTTTTTGGGGCAGCTGTCAGTCATGGATCCTTCGAAGCCACAGCCATAGAAATCTATTTTAGCCATGTGATGGAATCACAGTTTATGGAAAAATGTCCATTGACATGAGCCCAAAATGGTGGTCGTCAATGCCATACTGTGCTTTATCCCCACTGGAATAAAAATATGTCCTGTGATCTAATGCCTGGATAAACAAACTGGTTGAGGTTCAGAGAGGACAAGCTCATGTTTTGCTCTGGTTCTGACTGGTAAAGGAAATGTCACTGTCCCTCAATACCATGAGGCACATTAGGCTGCAATTGCGGTTTCTGCCTACTGCCCAACCCCAACACCTGGTATTCCTATCCTATCTCCCATCCAAGTACTAACCAGGACCAATACTGCTTATCTTCCAAGGTCAGATGAGATCTGGCAGCATGTGGAGATTGGGCCTACTGTCCCCTCAGAAGGCGCTGCGTTAAGGTCACATTTGTGAACATATCACTGGTCATCTTACAACAAATTCTGAACGTGGAGATGGGATTCAGCTGCTGTTCAGTGCTTGGGCTAATTTATCACATGAGATACAGCACCCCACATTCTTGAAAAATTGAGAGGAGAGGTATGATTTAGTAGGTTTTTTTTCCCCAACATACTGTAGATATAATACATGAACTATATATCATTGCTCAATTGATTTTTGTGTTTAATAAATTTAATTTCAAGATATAATACATAAACTGGGCGGCACGGTGGACGACTGGTTAGAAGTCTGGGCTTCCCTATTAAAGCTACTGCGTCAGCCTCACAGTTCTGAGGACCTGGGTTCAATCCCCGGCCCCGCCTGTGTGCATGTTCTCCCTGTGCCTGCGTGGGTTTTCTCCGGGCACTCCGGTTTCCTCCCACATCCCAAAAAAAAACATGCATTAATTGGAGAGTCTAAATTGCCCGTAGGTGTGAATGTGAGTGCGGATGGTTGTTTGTTTGTATGTGCCCTGTGATTGGCTGGCAACCAGTTCAAGGGTGTACTGCGCCTCCTGCCCGATGACAGCTGGGATAGGCTCCAGCACGCCCGTGACCCTAGTGAGGAGAAGCGGCTCAGAAAATGGATGGATGGATGGATATATAAACTGGGCGGCATTTTCTCCCCGTGCCTGTGTGCGTTTTCTCCGGTTTCCTCCCACATCCCAAAAACCTGCGTGGTAGGTTGATTGAAGACTCTAAATTGCCCGTAGGTGCAAATGGTTGTTTGTTTCTACTTGTATGTGCCCTGTTGACCAGTTCAGGGTGTAACCCGCCGCTCGCCCAAAGATAGGCTCCAGCATGAGATAGGCTCAGCATGCCCGCAACCCTAATGAGAATAAGCGGTACAGAAAATGGATGAATGGATGGTGTCACTGGCAATTTTTCTTTATGCATGGTGATACCCTGTTTAATCACAACCCTGGTGTGATAACTCAAAATACTAGATGATGCCAAATATCAAGGAATATACAGTATACGTTGATCATGAGAACATCTATAACACCAATGCATTCTACTTTTTAAATTATAACAACCATTTATAGTTAGTTGACTTTAAATTAATACAGTTTAGACTATTAGCAGAATGCTGTTTTTTTTTGGCATGCAGTTTTTTCAGACTTTGTAAACTCAATGTGAGTAAGAAGACTCTAAGGCAAATATTATGACGATGGATAAATTTGCTTTGTGTCTTTGCAAACACATTCAACACAATGGTAGCCATGGCATGGTCTTTAAGCATGTGTGAGTATTTCAATTCCCCACTGTGATAGACTGGGCACAAAGTCAGGTGTAAAATTATCATTTTCACATTCCCATAAATACAATGTAGTGACATGTCCAATCTCCTTTAAAAGTCAGCAGCTGCCAACTAGTAAACTATTGTGTGTTCAAGATACACTTGACTTATAGTAACTTCCTAAAAACAAACTCCAATAGACAAAATTGCTTTTTCCCATGGATAGTTTCTCCTTGTAGGGGCAGGAATACAGCACAGTATTTAAAGACAAACACTTGAAACAAAACTTTTACTTCGCTCCATGGTTGTAGGTTATATTAATGGTCAACAAAGATATTCATAATTCAAAATGATTTTTGTACTACTGTATTTTGTGCAGCATGGTGGAATAATAGTTAGCACGTCTCATAGTGAGAATAAACGGTATGGAAAATAGATGGATGTTAACAATAAATGTTTCCACACATTGCTTTAATGTAATGAACTTAAGTCTGAATTTAACTTGTTTTTCTCTTTTTCTGACTCTTCATGGAAGATAACATGCTCAATGCTTGAAAGTTTGATAGCAAAGCGGACAGACTACTGGGAGGGCTGCAATAGAACACTAACATCAAGCGAACGGCCAAAAACTGGTAAGCTTGAAAGTCAAAGTCAAACAGTCACTAACATTGAATATAATCATTTCCAGCAACCTCAGATTTGTTTGTTGATGTTGCTGTTTTTTAAATCCTATTTGAAATAACTGAAATTCTGTTACAAAAGTAAGCATGTTAACATTATGAAACCATTGTTTTTTTAAATCTTTCTTGTCACAAGTGTCAGAATTTATTAATTCTGGATTGTACAATTAAATTGTATTGGTTCCACTGTATGACAAATTAACCATATGTATATTATATCTATTTATCTATCTTTCTATATCTATATTATCTTTGCTGTGACCTGTGAGAAATCTGAGATACTATTAATACCTTGCAGGAATCCACTGTAAAGGAACTTTTGACACATTTGTGTGTTGGCCCCATTCACCTCCCGGGAACGTGTCCGTCCCCTGTCCTCCTTACTTACCATGGATCAGCATGGGTAATGTTTGTACCTTTTATTACATACTGTGCATCTATGGTGTTGGTAACTGAATTAATAAACATCACCATGTTTGGTGGCGAGCCAACAGTTCTGCTTGCCAGTCATGGGGTGAGAAGTTTTATCTGGTCCCGGGTCCCAGGGTCTTTTCAGGTTTCTTGTTTTTATTTGGATACTTTTATCTGTATTTTAAATTGAAACTCACACAAGTGGTCCACAAAGTTTGAATCCATCCATCCATCCATCCATCCATTTTCTGAGCCGTTTCTCCTCACTAGGGTCGCGGGCGTGCTGGAGCCTATCCCAGCTATCATCGGGCAGGAGGCGGGGTACACCCTGAACTGGTTGCCAGCCAATCGCAGGGCACATACAAACAAACAACCATCCGCACTCACATTCACACCTATGGGCAATTTAGAGTCTCCAATTAATGCATGTTTTTTTGGGATGTGCAGGAAACTGGAGTGCCCGGAGAAAACCCACGCAGGCACAGGGAGAACATGCAAACTCCACACAGGCGGGGCCGGGGATTGAACCCAGGTTCTCAGAACTGTGAGGCTGACGCAGTAGCTATAATAGGGAAGCCCAGACTTCCCTCTCCCGAGCCACTTTATTTAATTTTAATTAAACATGGTTCTTGACTCTACATAAAAGTATGTGTCCCTGTGAGTTGCCGCTCCTTTATTTGTATTATCTCTAGAATTGCCAATTATCCAAACCCTAGTGTAAATATACAATGTTCAACCCTCTTTTTTTTCATGTCAATTTTACAGTTAACTTCAACTTGGAGTGGTAAATAAACAGCTTGAAGCTAGAACACGTTGCCTCTTATTTGAAGAAATGTGCGAGCAAGAAGTTGAGAACTAAGGAATACTTAATACAAAGATGGCCTACCCGTGTGGATGCCTCTGTTTTTGTTTTTTGTGTTATTAATTCGACTTTGGAGAAATTACGCGACTCACTTACACAAGGGGAGACTTCATCAAGGAGTCTACCCGGACTTTCTTCCAACAAATTTCGCAGATCTGCACAGTTTTTTCCCCGAGTTACTCACCGGAGCAGAGACTGTGGTCTTTGGGGCATGGAGGCGAAGACGACGCCACAGAGGGAAGCGAGCCGGCATCCAAGTGAAGCTCCGCAAGAGAGGATACAGATTGCCGTTTCCGACTCTACGCTCCCTACCCAACAAAATGGACGAGCTTCATCTTCTGATAAAGACCAGCCCTGTGCTTTACGGAAACCTGGCTTTATGGGGCTGTCGCCGATTGCGCCGTCATGCTTCCCGGCCTCCATCTTCAGTAGGCAGACCGCGTCATGGAGTTATCGGGGAAAACATAAGGTGGCGGGATATGCTTCTATAGCAACGAAAAATTGTGTACGGACGTCACGGAGTTCAGCACACACTGCAGCCTGCATTTAGAGTCGCTGTTTTTGAACTGTAAGCCATTCTACTCGCCGTATGAGTTTGCAGCTTTCATTCTCGCCGGTGTCTACATTCCGCCTCAAGCTAACACGAGCGGCGTAAAAAAATTTTAAAAAAAAGCACCCAGACTCCATCCATCCATCCATCCATTTTCTGAGCCGCTTCTCCTCACTAGGGTCGCGGGCGCACCCAGACTCACCCTTCATTATACCTCGTGCAGCCCTGGGCTCGTCTGAGCACTGCTTAATTCACTTAATACCAACATAGAAGCAAGAACTTAAATGTGCGAAGCCTACAGTGAAAACAGTGAAAAAGTTGACCGATGAAGCAAAGATAGAACTTCAAAGTTGTTTTGACTGCACAGACTGGAGTGTCTTTGAAAATTCAGCTCGCAGCCTGGATGAATACACGGACACTGTAACATCCTATATCAGTTTCTGTGAACAGGTGTGTCTACCAACAAAGTCCTTACGCACATTCAATAACAACAAGCTGTGGTTCACTGCCAAACTTAAGCAACTTCGCCCGGCTAAAGAATAAGCATTTCGAAGCGGGGACAGGGCCCTGTATAATCGCACTAGAAACCAGCTGACTAAAGAAATTAAAATTGCAAAGAGAAACTATGCAGCAAAGTTGGAAAAAGATTTAGCTCGAATGACTCTAAATCAGTCTGGCATGCATTACAATCGCTAACCAATTACAAGCGACGATCCCCCCGAGCTGAGAACAATAGTAGACTAGCTGACGAACACCTTGTACTGCAGATTTTAAAAAGGACACTTTCACACCCCACACCCACACAGCCGTACCACCGACTAAAATCACACCTCTGACTTCTTTGTTGACCATCCACGAACAGGATGTGAGATGCATCTTCAGGCCCAGACCTTGTGTCCCCATCCTGCCTCAAAGTCTGCACGGACCAGCTAGCTCCAGTCTTCACACAGATCTTCAATAGATCTCTGGAATTTTGCGAAGTACCATCCTTTTTCATTACGCTCAACCATCATCCCAGTCCCCAAGAAACCTGAAATCTCGCGTCTGAATGCCGACAGGCCTGTCACCTTGACATCTGTGGTCATGAAGTCCTTTGAATGCCTCGTGCTGGACCACCTCAAGAGCGTCACAGGTCCCCTGCTGGACCCACTGCAGTTTGCCTACCGAGCAAACAGGTCTGCGGATGATGCAGTCAACATGGGACTGTACTTCATCCTAGAACACCTCGACAGCGCGGGGACCGACGTGAGGATCCTGTTCGTGGCTCTGCGTTCAACACCATCATCTCCAAACTCCTCTCCTCTAAGCTTCTCCAGCTCAACGTCTCGCCTGCCATCTGCCAGTGGATTTACGATTTGCGATTTACGATCCCAGATGATCGCACTACAAGTCACTTTAAACTGCATACATTTTTTTAAGTCTCGGCGCCCTTTGCACAATGGTCGTTGCAACGGACTATTTCTATATTAGTCATTCAAATTGCTCTAATTGCTAGAGGACTCTGCATCTTTTTGCACAATTGTCAATTTTTTTTTTTTTAATTGTACCGGCATTACCAGATTACTAGCATCCTTGTATTGCTCAGTGACTGTTTTTATGTCTCAAAACTATTCTCTGTCAATTGACTGTCTGTTGTCGTTCTAGAGTACTAGAGTACTAGACTCTACTAGACAATTAAAAGTCTTACATTTTCTCCAAAATGGACGGGGTGCCTTATAATGCGGCGTGCCTTATGTGTGCACCGAGTTCCAAAATCTGTAAATGTTGTTGTGTGACTTTAATGAGCGCTCCGCTTGACTGACTGGGAGCATTTCCTGCCGACACGCTGCTTATATAGAGGAAGGCGGACGTGACTGAGGACAGCATGCGGACGTAAAGGGGGAATGGTGCGTGTGACAGAGGACGATAAAGACACGCCCCCAGTAGGTATATAGTTCCGGTATGTGCATCGGTTTGGCTAAGGACCCCCGCAAATGGAACCTACGAAGAGACATGCTTACGAAGCACAATTTAAACTACAGGCTATTAGTTACGCGGAGGAACATGGGAATCGAGCAGCCGCAAAATAATTCAAGATTAACAAATCCATGGTCCGCAAGTGGAGGAAGCAGGAAAACGAGCTTTGCCAAGTCAAGAACACGAAGCTAGGTTTCTGCGGAAACAAGCCGATGTGGCCCGAGTTGGAAGACCAACTCAAGCAATGGATTCATGAGCAAAGAACGGCCGGGAGAAGCGTCTCTACAGTCACCATTCGACTGAGTGCAATAACTCGGAGCTTGCCATCATTGCGGGAGGCTTGACGAACCACTGGACATCCGTGTAAACAGGGTGTTCAAAGTGAAGTTGTGAGCGGCGTGGGAGCCATGGATGACAGATGGCGAACACAGCTTTACTAAGACTAGGAGGCAGCGCCAGGCGAGTTACGCCACAATTTGTGAATGGATTGTGGATGCTTGGGCTAACGTGCTTTCGTAAAAGCCGGCATCATTTCTGAGGAGCCGCACTGCAACGAGACTGACTCCGACAATGACGAGAGGGAACCTGACGTTTTAGATGGAGAACGTGCCCAGCTGTTCATTTCGGAGATAGAACATGAAGACTTTGATGGATTTGTGGATGAGGATTGATCCAAATATAACATGAGTACATTGTTAAATACTTCAATAAAGTACAACCGAACTCAGTTTTGCTCCTGCTGCCTTTTTAAAAACATTGTTTTAGCGTGCATGCATGCTACCGTATGTTTTAAGCTAGCGTATGTTTTACCATACCTGCGCCCAATAATATGGTGCGCCTTATGTATGTGTTAAATGCAGAAATAGACCCCGCAACTGAGACTGCGCCTTTTAATACGGTGCGCCTTATTGTCGTGAAAATACGGTACTTGGCAAAATAAAGATGATTCTGTTTCTGAATATAATAAAAAGTGTGTTTTTGACAAGACGTGTAAAGGAAAGCCACAGTAGCTGATTCACTTCAGCTGTTTATTGAATGCTGGGAGAACACTAAAAAACAAATACAGTGAGCATCACGTAGAAGCTTCCGTCGCCAGACCCACACGTTCACGGGCATCCCATGAGGTAAAATTATATTGCAGTTTTACTTATCGCAGGTAGGTCTGAAAAATCTACCCCGTGATAAATGAGTGTTCACTGTATTGCAACTTTCCGAATGGGCATTACCGTAATTTCTCGTGTATAATACGCACCCATGTATAATGCGCACCCCCAAAGTTGACCTCAAAATTCTGGAAAACCCTTCTACCAATCTATAATGCATTTTTACAATGCATGGTTTGGCTTCTACCCATATAATCAAAACAGGTATTTTTTTTTAAAAAATATTCTGAAGTTAAGCACTTTATTTGAACATGTAATACTTTTTTATTTACTTGCTCTTATTTTGAAATTCACAGCCTTACTTTTATTTAGTAAATGAGAAAACACACAGTTAGGCTAATATGTTTGATTACCCAGGCAGAATTTGTAAGATGGGTACAATTCTTGAAAGAAAACATGAAGGGCTAGTCGAAACACATTTACTTTTTTTTTAATGGGATTCAAATTAAACTGTCAAGCATTTCAGAAAGGCATTATCATTAAACAAAACATAACCATAAATAATTGAATGATTGTTGATGGTTGTTGTTCAGTCATATTTAAAAAAAAAACAATATTTCACAAATTCTGCCAGGGTATGTAAACTTATGAGTACAACTGTACATACAGTATATGCAGTCATATGTACCCCTGTCATATTGGAATGAAAGTGGAGGCTACACCTTTTTCATGAGCTCGAGGTGGCGGCATATTACAACCCCAATTCCAATGAAGTTGGGATGTTGTGTTAAACATAAATAAAAACAGAATACAATGATTTGCAAATCATGTTCAACCTATATTTAATTGAATACACTACAAAGACAAGATATTTAATGTTCAAACTGATAAACTTTATTGTTTTTAGCAAATAATCATTAACTTAGAATTTTAGGGCTGCAACACGTTCCAAAAAAGCTCGCACAGGTGGCAAAAAAGACTGAGAAAGTTGAGGGATGCTCATCAAACACCTATTTCGAACATCCCACAGGTGAACAGGCTCATTGGGAACAGGTGGGTGTCATGATTGGGTATAAAAGGAGCTTCGCTGAATTGCTCAGTCATTCACAAGCAAAGATGGGGTGAGGTTCACTTCTTTGTGAACAAGCGCGTGACAAAATAGTCGAACAGTTTAAGGACAATGTTTCTCAACGTACAATTGCAAGGAATTTAGGGTTTTCATCATCTACGGTCCATAATATCATCAAAAGGTTCAGAGAATCTGGGGAAATCACTGCATGTAAGCGGCAAGGCCGAAAACCAACATTGAATGCCCGTGACCTTTGATCCCTCAGGCGGCACTGCATCAAAAACCGACATCAATGTGTCAAGGATATCACCACATGGGCTCAGGAACACTTCAGAAAACCAATGTCAGTAAATACAGTTCGGCGCTACATCCGTAAGTGCAACTTGAAACTCTACTAGGCAAACCAAAAGCCATTTATCAACAACACCCAGAAACGCCGGTGGCTGCTCTGGGCCCGAGCTCATCTAAGATGGACTGATGCAAAGTGGAAAAGTGTTCTGTGGTCCGATGAGTCCACATTTCAAATAGTTTTTGGAAATTGTGGACATCATGTCTTCCGGACCAAAGAGGAAAAGAACCATCCGGACTGTTATGGAAGCAAAGTTCGCATCTGTGATGGTATGGGGCTGTGTTAGTGCTAATGGCATGGGTAACTTACACGTCTGTGAAGGCACCATTAATGCTGAAAGGTACATACAGGTTTTGGAGAAACATATGCTGCCATCCAAGCAACGTATTTTTCATGGACACCCCTGCTTATTTCCGCAAGACAATGCCAAACCACATTCTGCACGTGTTACAACAGCGTGGCTTTGTAGTAAAAGAGTGCGGGTACTAGACTGGCCTGCCTGCAGTCCAGACTTGTCTCCCATTGAAAATGTGTGGAGCATTATGAAGCGTAAAATACAACAATGGAGACCCTAGGCTGTTAAACACCTGAAGCTGTACATCAAGCAAGAATGGGAAAGAATTCCACCTACAAAGCTTCAAAAATTAGTGTCCTCAGTTCCCAAACGTTTATTGCATGTTGTTAAAAAAACAACATTGAATGCCCGTGACCTTCGATCCCTCAAGGTTGCACTGCATCAAAAACCGACATCAATGTGTAAAGGATATCACCACATGGGCTAAGGAACACTTCAGAAAACCAATGTCAGTAAATACAGTTCAGTGCTACAGCCGTAAGTGCAACTTGAAACTCTACTATGCAAAGCTTCAACACTTCGTGTCCCCATTTCTCAATAGTTTATTGAATGTTGTTAAAAGAAAAGGTGATGTAACACAGTGGTAAACATGACCCTGTCCCAGCTTTTTTGAAACGTGTTGCAGCCATAAAATTCTAAGTTAATGATTATTTGCTAAAAACAATAAAGTTTATCAGTTTGAGCATTAAATATCTTGTCTTTGTAGTGCATTCAATTAAATATAGGTCGAACATAATTTGCAAATCATTTTATTCTGTTTTTATTTATGTTTAACACAATGTCCCAACTTCATTGGAATTGGGGTTCTAGAATGAAAGTATACACCTTTCTCATAACCTCTAGGTGGCGGTGACATTGGAATGAAAGTGTACAGCTTTTTCATAACCTCTAGATGGCAGCGTACATTTATAAAATGTGACAGTTCCCTCCCCCCTACCCACCCCCCCTTCCCATTTTCCCCTGTACCTATGTATAATGCGCACTATTGACTTTTGACATTTTTTGGGGGGGAAATAATCTGCAGTATTCACGAGAAATTACAGTATTTTGAATATCTGTTTATTTATATGTAAGGTGACAGTTGTCATTCATCATAAATGATGCCGCACAAATTGCACAGTGTGAGTGCGGCTAATGGAGTTTTTAGCTTGTTCTAGTGCTCAGTGCGAGTGTACAGTAGTACTCACACTGGTACAATGAACCAGACTTGAGGTTTCAAAGAAGCTCATCCCTGGTACAAGGTGCACATTGTGAGTGCGCTTTTAATAACTGCAGCTTTAGTCTTCAACAATTGTCTATTATTTGTGTGTTTGCTGATTGTGCTTTAAGAACCTGAGAAATAATTATATATGGTGATTATCACGTGGGTAAAACCAATCTAATGATGCATTACAACTTTTAAACATTACTGTAAAGAAATACATCAAAGAAAAGCCTACTGTAGGACAGGTTCACATAGTTTATACGGTCCCTCCACTGATTTTATTAACAGAACTAATGTGTATTTCAACTAGCTGCAGACACCTCGAGGATGGCACACAGAGAATGCTTGGAAAATGGTAGATGGCGTAAGAAGGAAAATTCCTCAGAGCCCTGGAGGGATGACTCCGAATGTCAGGGGGACCATTTTTTTAAAGACAAGGTGAGGAAGAAGAGAAGTGGAATGATTTTTTTTTTTAAACATATCGTTCATGTTTATTGTTTTTTTTTTTGGTCATGTGGTAAAGCACCAGTAAATGAACGTGACCGCCAATATTTTGAGTAATATATCAAAACAAGCCTTTGCTTCTGATGTTGTCCTACATATGACAGTAAAAGCAGTGGTGTAAGTGTGGGTTGCAGTGCCCGAGACAAGTCAAATAATTGTGCTCCCTGACCAGCGGGCCTGTATCATGGATCTGTTCCACCAGTATTTTGAGCCATTTGACCCCATAAGGGCAGGGTTGGGCAAACGTATGTGCTCATGGGCTGCGTGTGAGTTAATATGGACAGATGAGCCAGGTCATTTGTTGTCAGGTTTTTAAAAAAAAAAGGAAACGTGTATCTAAAAATGGTTTATTCTAGAAATTAAATACTAATTCATCGTCCTTTAAGAATTATATTATTCATAATTAATTTAAACCAATTATTTATTTCAATATTTTTTAAACATTGAATGTATATATTAAATTATGTTTAAACATGTTTATCTTATTTACAATAAATTGATGCAACAATTATTGAAATAAATAAATCCATGGAAACTAAAAAACATAACACATCAACCATAAATAAGCACATATAAAATTGTTTCTCATTCTCACTTTTAAATGTTATTATTTATAACAAAAATGATAATTCACTCACCAATTATTTTTTGTGTTTTTTTAATTTTTACAAATATTCAAGCAACCAAGCAACAAATGTTTAACGAGATAAATGAATAAAAATGAATGAATGAATAAATACATTTTTAATTAGCCAATTTTAGCAACCCTTTATTGCTCAATAACTGTTTTTCTCAATGTCTTTATGTCTCAAAAGTGTTGTCTGTCTATTGACTGTCTGTTGTCGTACTAGAGCGGCTCCAACTACCAGAGACAAATTCCTTGTGTGTTTTTTGGACATACTTGGCAAATAAAGATGATTCTGATTCTGATATTATTTGACACTTGAACATATAACTGTTCGGTGGACCAGATTAGGGAAAGGAGCGGACTATATCAGGCCCTTGGGCCATACTTTGCTCACCACTGCTTTGGGGGCACTTTTCTTCAAGCAATGTCAAAGTAGGTTAAAATCCATTCTATCCAGTTATATGCACAAATAGTGAAGGGTGGACTGGTTTGGGGCGTTCCTCCATTTAGAGCATAAATTGTTTAGTTTTTCAACACCCAACTCAGGTTAGTGTGTCATAACTAAGCCTTGCTGCATGTACTGATGAAGCCTGCTCAGATGAGAGGCGAAATGTCTTTGAACACAACCAGAACAGTTAAGTTGATGTTGTTGGATGAATGCGAATATTCATAGGCATGGATTGTAATAATACCATATTGACTCAAATAGTCTATCATTTCATACGCAAAGGTCGTTCCTTTTCTTGGTCTAATCACCTATCTTCTCAAAACAATTCATAGAAATTGCTTGTATAGTTTATAGAATTCTGAAAATTATAAGTAGCCAATCAACTAGTGCCAGTCCAAACATAACTTCTGGCCTGATTGGCTGATCTGCTAGCTGCAATTCTCAAGTGATACAAATTATTTAGTTTTGATTTATTTACAGTCCAACATGTCCAACATTTACAGTCCAACATGTCCAACAACTTAGTTGTTTCCACATCCATCTTTCCTCACTTCTAACCAGTAACACAGATGTTGTCTGCACAATTTCAAATACAAGGCAACATAAAGACCACCTGTATCATGTTAGGATGCACTATATTCATTCTATTGTCTTGTGTATTCCTGTGTTAATAGGAAGAGCAAATGCTTCGGCAGACAGCCCTCCGGGTCGTTTCTATCATTGGCTATTCATTATCCCTGGCTTCCCTCATGTTAGCGACGCTCCTCATGGGCATGTTGAGGTCAGTAACCATGACCAAATATATAACTCATGAATGATGCTGCTTTTTTTATTTTTATTTTATTTTATTTTTTTATTTTTGCAGGTTTGGTTTTCATATTACATTTAACGCCTGAAATACAAACAAAAATCGGACAATTACACCAAATGGCAATTAACATTTTAATCAGCAGAGCAAGCTGTGATATAGCTCATAAACTATCACAATTACACATACTATACATACACTATGTATAACCAATAGAGAGTAGAATATAGAGAACGTAAAGAGCCCCGAATTCACATAGTACAAAGTCTTTACAGGAGTTGCCTGAGGTGGTTGAAACTTGTCCACCAGAGACAACAACAGCTCTGGCTGGCACAGACTGGTTCTGATCACTCTGGTACAATACGGCAAGTCCTAAACTGCTTTCGCGTCAAGCAAAACTGTCAACAAAATGTATTTTATCGGTGTGGAGCCGCAACTCCAATAACTAATAAGCTACACTTCTGACAAGTATCGTTAAAACGAAAGGATGCTAAACGCTAAGGCTAAACTAGCATGAAATGCCGCGAAACACTTGAATAAGTCCTTGGCTGACGCAGTTCACTTTTCACAGAACTCTGGCTGAAACCCTGTTAAAGAGGAGCGTAACCAACTATGAACAACAAATTAGTAAGCAATTTAATAAGTGTCTAAGAGAAAATACAGTAATACACAGCTAACCGGAAATTAATTGGTACTTTACAGCATACATCAGCAGAGAGAAACGTATTGTATATTAATGTAGTATTATATAGTAAATTTAATATTTATAATATCAGCAATGTTATTTGGGTTATTTTTCACAATAGTGCTGAGTTTTAATTTAGATTTTTGAACTCTGCACAGTAAAGGTTCTCAAAATGATATCTTATATAACTTTTTTTTAAAAATCAAATTAGCTTTGCTAAAGGACCATACAACCCATTCATAAACGCTTCCATTATACAATTTATACTCTTAACGTTTATATCGCGATGTATACTGTTACCGTGAAGAGATTGAATTTATACTGTGATATAAATTGTAGGCCATATTGCCCAACCCTACAGTATATTCCTAATTTTTACACCAAATACAGGAAGTCCTCGATTTACGAACGGGTTCCGTTCCTACGTCGGTGACGTAACACGATTTTCCGCGTAAATCGGATTTCAGCGTTAAAGTCGAAATTTACGGCAAAATACTTCTGTTACGGGTATTGTCCCACGTGATTGTGACAGCAAGCTCAGTGTGTGTGGACATGTGCGTCGATGTGCGAGTGAGACGGTATTGCGCAGGCGTCGTCCTGCGGGACTCTGAAGGAGGAAGGAGTGCGCGCCAGTACGAGTGTGTACAGTAGCAAGAGTAGTGACGGCGACGGGAAGAATAGCGATTAGCGTGGACCCGTTGACGTTGAATGTGCAGAG
Source organism: Phycodurus eques (assembly GCF_024500275.1). Taxonomy (NCBI): domain Eukaryota; kingdom Metazoa; phylum Chordata; class Actinopteri; order Syngnathiformes; family Syngnathidae; genus Phycodurus; species Phycodurus eques. The sequence continues at coordinate 15,723,506 of NC_084543.1, read as the reverse complement.
GCGCTAATAAAGCCATTAAAGCAGCAAATCGGTGCTTCATGCCTTTATTGTTGCCGCCACCCAGCTCAGCTGTGCAACGAGAGAAGGGAGTTAACCCCTGTGTCTCCCGACCACGGTCAGGTGACTGTAGCAAGAAAGGTTAACACTTCGTATCAAGAAACTAAAATACATTAAAATAAAAAAATAAGATGCTGTACTTACCATTACTGCTGAGAGTGTGAAAAAAGGAGGGCGAAAAAGGCAAAGATACTCCCGCCGCACAAACACAGACAAGCACTATGCACTAGCTAAGCAGAAACACTATGGTGCTGGGACAAAATGATGAATGAGGTACGGGCATCGTAAAGTCGAAACGTCGTAGGTCGAGTGCGTCGAAACTTGAGGACTTCCTGTAGTTAGTTTTATAAAAGCGCTATTGGCGCTTTAACTATGGAATTAAATTCATTAAATTCAACAGTACAGTACGTAATGCTTAGTTCATTTCCAAGGCTTTTGAGGTTTAATCTCATCCTGAATCAAAGAGCAGTGGAAGCACCACACTGTCAAAAGCAATAGTGCTGTTAGACTCAAGATCGGTCTTGGTCTTGTCTCGGACTCGACTTCCAAAAGTCTTGGTCTTGTCCCAGACTGGCCGGACTCTGGATTTTCCGTCAAGACTCATCAAGACCAGCACTGATCTGCTATCTTCAACTTCATTAATGTGATAACAACGAGAAACACGTTGTTATCACAGAAAGAAACAAAAAAATAAACAGATACTTTCAATTCATATTTTATATTTATTTTATTATTTTGGGGGGTTAGTATTATTTTACTAACCCCCCACCATCACTGTAATGACTGCAACCTTCGCTGTATTGTGACTGAGGGACACAGCTCCCCCGTCCACAAGCCAAAGTGGAAGGTGTGAGACATGAGTACGAAACTGAGCAAATTGAGCCCGGCGCATGACATGTCCGCTAACTCAACAGTCATTAAATTTGGCTTCCTGGACCACAAAGACGTCATATGTAAAACAACATGCAAAAGACAACAATCTGCGGTGTGTAAATTCTGCAGTCTTTAACTCACTGAAATGGCAGGTACAAAATCAAACTTTAGCCAGCATCTCAAAAGAAAACATAAACCCAGTTAAGTAATATTAACTGCACCGGCGAATCTAACTTGGTCTTTCTGAAATAAATATAGCTATATAATATAGTGCTAGTCTCGGGCAATCTTGGTCTTGGATAGTGTGTTCTTGAGCACAACACTAAAAAGCAGTAACAAATTTAAATTTCAGTGCATTTAACGTGTGAGAGTTTTCTGTGGTTACTCGTTGAACAATCAGAAGTAACAGATTAAAAAGGAGGCAATTGTGATCATTGTTCAGCATTCCTCTGGGCGTGATCAGCAATTGTTTTCCTTAATTTAAATGTACCATAATTAATAGTCTATGCTTTTGTTGTAATTTTTATTTCTTGGGAGTGCCTTATTTTCTTTCAGTTGACTTCAGCATGGAAGCGTCATTTCATCATTGTGCGTTTCAATGACATGCTTTTATGCTCCAGTCACGTCACAGTTGGCAGTTATCCGGTTCATATCTAATTTTCAGCCAATTTTGAAGGAGGCCTGATCTAAGCATATCTGATTCCAATTTCACACGCTCTTTTATCTTTCCACTGCCATTACATCCAAATTGTACCACTTGGGAGGAAAGAGGACCTACTTGATGCGAGAGACCTGTGCTAAACACAGTGCTACTGAGTGACAGTCTTGTGTTTTTTGACTGTTTTTCATCATTTATTATTGTAATCTTGATCATATTTCATAAAAAAAATAACAGAATTTATCCTCTGTAGTGATCTCACAGTTACATGAGATGAGTGTCTCCTTTCTCTGTTTTCCAGGAAGCTCCATTGTACCAGGAACTACATTCACATGAATCTGTTTGTCTCATTCATCCTGAGAGCTGTTGCCGTCATTTCTAAGGAAATCGTATTATACATCATGTATTCCAACCTACCCAAGGATGACCCTGGATGGAACTCATATTCAAGTTCTCCGGTAGAGTCGCCATTAACACATCAATTGGGGTGCACATGTACTGATTTTTAACATCCATCCATCCATTTTCTGAGCCGCTTATCCTCACTAGGGTCGCGGGAGTGCTGGAGCCTATCCCAGCTATCATCGGGCAGAAGGCCGGGTACACCCTGAACTGGTTGCCAGCCAATCACAGGGCACATATAAACGAATAACCATTCGCACTCACATTCACACCTACGGGCAATTTAGAGTCTTCAATTAACCTACTGAGGCTGACACTCTAACCAGTCGGTGCTGCCTTTACACAAACATGTAAACACATAACATTGTGATAAATATTTATGATACTGTATGTTGAATATTGAATAAATATTTACATTGTTAATTAGTATGAATTTGTAAAGGGGAGTTTTTAATATTAAAATAAATATTTTTGTCATATTTGATAAAACAGTCATTGTGAATTGATAGTAATGCTTTCATATAACTGTGAGGCAGACGCTCTAACCAGTCGTCCACCGTGCCGCCTGATTTTTAACATCTTAAACCTAATTTATTTTTAATTATTTTTATGAGCCACATCACGAGGGAGGCGGCATGGTGGCCAACTGGTTAGAGCGTCAGCCTCACAGTTCTGAGGACCCGGGTTCAATCCCCGGCCCCGCCTGTGTGGAGTTTGCATGTTATCCCTGTGCCTGCGTGGGTTTTCTCCGGGCACTCCGGTTTCCTCCCACATCCCAAAAACATGCATTAATTGGAGACTCTAAAATTGCCCGTAGGTGTGACTGTGAATGGTTGTTTGTTTGTATGTGCCCTGCGATTGGCTGGCAACCAGTTCAGGGTGTACCCCGCCTCCTGCCCGATGACAGCTGGGATAGGCTCCAGCACGCCCACGACCCTAGTCAGGAGAAGCGGCTCAGAAAATGGATGGATGGATGGACATCACAAGGGAAGAAAATGGCAAATACAGTATGTACTGCTCCTATTGTGTGGTGCACTGAGAGAGCCAACACAGCATACCCCACACATAATGATATATCCCCTGTCAATCACAATTCTACTGCCCTGAACCAGATACAGTAATATCTTGTGTATAATGCGCATTTTTCCCCCCAAAAAATTGTCAAAGGTGCGCATTATACATAGGTATAGGGGAAAATGAAAAAAAGTTCTACATTTTATAAACGTATGCCGCCATCTAGTTTATGAAAAAACTGTACACGTTTATTCCAATATGCCACCGCCACCTAGAGGTTATGAGAAAGGTATAGCCTGTACTTTCATTCCAAAATGACAGGGGTACATATGACTGCATAAACAGTATGTACAGTTGTGATCATAAGTTTACTTACACTAGCAGAATTAGTGAAATGTTGTTTTTTAAAATGCGACTGATGACTGAACAACAACCATCATTAATTTATTTATGGTTATGTTTTGTTTAATGATAATGCTTTTCTGAAATGCTTGACAGTTTAATTTGAATCCCATTAAAATAAAACACACATGCAAATCAGTCGCCTTTTGGCGAAATGTGTTTTGACAACTTCAACTTTCGCATCGGACGCTGTTTGCGCCAATCCAGTTTAAGCACTAGTGACGTTTAAGTCTAGTTCACCAATCAAATGACACAAGAAAGTCACATGACCTCTCACAACGTCTTCTATTGGGCTTCCCGGGCATAGGTATTAATACTAGATAAGCCAGCCCGTCCGATTGGCGTGCCTACGTGGCGGCCATGTTGGGAAGGTCGTCGTTACCATGAATGCAACGGAGCACTACTCTTGTTTACATTTAGACGGACAAAAACAACAGCTTTCATATATTGTAGTATTTGTCTGGCACTGTCTGCCCAAATGTGGATATTTCAGCTCACTTATAACTTGGGAAAACACGTGCAGTAAATTGCAGATGTTTACACACACACACACACACACGCACACAGACACACACACACACACCCTGAACATCAGAATTTGCACATTCACGTTTTATTTTGTAATTTTTTTTAAATTGATGTTCATGCTGTGGTTAAAAAGAAGTCAGAAGTTAACCACTATTTAATCAGTACTTGAGTAATGATTTCACTGTGTAATTTTTGCTCTTAAGTAATTCTTTGAAGGACTACTTTTTACTTTGACTTGAGTCACATTATTGTCAATTAACAGTACTCTTACTTGACTACAATATTTGGCTACTCTACCCACCTCTGGAGTGGACATCTTCTATTGCTACTCTTACGTTTAAGCAAAACCTTTGCTCATCAGATCAGCCACAGTGTCGCATTTGTTGCACTGGTCTTTTGTATTTTCGCGTTTAGGTGCTGCGGTTCATGGCCCTGGTTGTGGTCCCAGCGGAACCGCAAAGCACATGTAACATCGGCGACAAGAGTTCATCCGCTAGTACATTTTGTATTAATTAGGAAACGCGCCTACAATTATCTAATTAGTTTACGGATGTTAATGTTAAATGTATTAATCGACGGAGCAATGTTAGGGATTATGTCACAACACAGAATGAACTAACTTCAAATTCAGAAATGGAAAATAAAAACTGAAAAATATTGTACTTAATATTTTCCTGGAGGATGCATTGGGGATTAGCCTTTGGAGTTGGTAATAGTGAAAAATTAAGTGAAACAGACAATGAATTTAGTCAATTCCTTTCCAAAATGAGTGCTTAAAGAGGGCCATGCTATTCATATGGCACAGTCTGCAGCAGGCATCAGGTGCAGGTGGAGATGGGCCTGGGTCAAGTTGGAGGCCAAAATGAAAAAAGGGAAAAAAATTTGGCACATTTAATTCTAATCTTAAATTTGTACATCAACATGTGCTTGAGCGGTGGTTTTCTGTGTGAAGACATTCTTTTTTTGCCTTATTGTACTCCAGAGTCTTCCAGATTGCTTAAATTATATTAATTTATGTTGGAAGTGTTCAATCTCATCGAATGGCAATGACCTATGGGGTCCCTCAAGAGTCAGTTCTTGGACCCCTCCTGTTCAGCCAGTATACGCTACCCTTGGGTCAAATTTTTCAGAATTTTAATTTGGACTATCATAGCTATGCAGATGACACACAGTTATATTTAGCAGTGTCTCCAAATGGCTAAATTCAATTGAGGTGTTGTGTCACTGTCTAAAACAGATAAATACCTGGATGGGCCAAAATTTTCTTAAACCACAACAAAACTGAGATAATTGTTTTTGGCAATAAAGAAAAGAGGATTGCTGTTAGTAAATACTTGGAGTGACTCTCTTTAAAAACCAAAGACCAAGTCTGAAACCTTAGTGTACTGATAGATTATACCTGACTTTCAACTGTCATATCAAATCAATTACTAAAACTGCCTTCTACCACCTGAAGAACATATCCAGAGTGAAGGCTTGCATGTGCCAAGCAGACCAGAAGAAGCTCATCCATGCTTTTATCTCAAGTAGACTTGACTAATGTAATGGTCTTCTGAGTGGACTCCCCAAAAACAGCTGCATTAAACATCTGTTCTTCTGACGAGAACAAAGAGGTCAGAGCATATTACTCCAATTCTAAAGTCTTTACAGTGGCTTCCAGTCAGCTTTAGAATAGATATTAAAGTTCTGCTACTGGTCTATAAATCACTAATGCGCTAATATAAATAAATTTGCTTTGCTTAAAATGAAAATAATTCTATGCGGCGACCAGGGGGATCCCACCAGACCCTCCCCCCCACAATGTTTTGCTTTTGGTCACCTTTTCCATGCCTTTGGTGTTTGCATGTCTGATAAAATTAAACGTGTTTCACCTGGTCCTTCATGTTTTCTTTAAAGAATTATACACATCTTACAAATTCTGGGTCATCAAACATACAATATGAACACAACTGTGTGTTTACTCATTTACTAAATAAAAGTAGGGCTGTGAATTTCAAAATAAGAGCAAGTAAATAAAAAAAGTACCGTAATTTCTCATGTATAATTCACATTTTGCCCCCAAAAAATTTTCAAAAGTCAATAGTGTGCATTATACATAGGTATAGGGGCAAATGAAAAAAAACTTTCCCATTTTATAAATGTATGCCGCCATCTAGAGGTTATGAGAAAGGTGTACCCTACACTTTCATTCCAATATGACTGTGGTACGTATGACTGCATATACTGTATATACAGTTTACATACCCTGGCAGAATTTGTGAAATATATATATTTTTAAATATGACTAAACAACAACCATCATTCATTTCTTTATGGTTATCTTGTGTTTGATGATAATGCTTTTCTGAAATGATTGACAGTTTAATTTGAATCCCATTAAAATAAAACACACATCCATTTTCTTTACCGCTTCTCCTCACTAGGGTCGCGGGCTGCTGGAGCCTATCCCAGCTATCTTCGGGCGGGAGGCGGGGTATACCCTCAACCGGTCGCCAGCCATTCGCACTCACATTCACACCCACGGGCAATTTAGAGTCCTCAATCAACCTACCACGCATGTTTTTGGCAGGGTGTACCCCGCCTTTCACCCGGGATAACCTCCAGCACGCAAGTGAGAATAAGCGGAACGGAAGATGAATGAATGAATAAAATTAAATTAAATGTGTTTTGCTTAGCCCTTCCTGTTTTCTTTAAAGAATTGTACCCATCTTACAAATTCTGCCTGGGTAATCAAACATATGAGCACAACTTTGTGTTTTCTCATTTACTAAATAAATGTAAGGCTGTGAATTTCAAAATAAGAGCAAGTAAATAAAAAAAGTATTACATGTTCAAATAAAGTGCTTAACTTCAGAATAATTATTTTAAAAAATACCTGTTTTGATCACATGGGTAGAAGAAAAATCATCCATTGTAAAAATTATACATCGGTAGAAGGGTTTTCCAGAAATTTGAGGCCAACTTTGGGGGTGTGTATTATACATGGGTGCGCATTATACATGAGAAATTACGGTATTACGTATTAGGCCGGCAACGGTGGCTGGTTAGCACGTCTGCCTCATAGTTCTGGGGGCCGGGGGTTCAAATCCCGGCCGCGCCTATGTGGAGTTTGCATGTTCTCCCCGTGCCTTTATGGGTTTTCTCCGGGCACTCCAGTTTCCTCCCACACCCCAAAAACATGCATGGTAGGTTGATTGATGACTCTAAATTGCCCGTAGGTGTGAATGTGTGCGTGAATGGTTTTTTGTTTTTATGTACCCTGCGATTGGCTGGCGTCCAGTTCATGGTGTACCCCGCCTCTCGCCCGAAGATAGCTGGGAAAGGCTCCAGCATGCACGCGACCTTTGTGAGGATAAAGCGGTACAGAAAATGGATGGATGGATGGATTACGTATTAGTAATAAAGTGCTTAACTTCAGAATAATTCTTTGAAAAAACTAACAAAATACAGATAATACTTCATGTTTTGGTCCTATGGGTAGAAGCAAAATCATGCATTGTAAAAAGGCATTATACATAGGTAGAAGGGTTTTCAAGAATTTTGAGGTCTATTTTGGGAGTGCGTATTATACAAGGGTGCACATTATACACGAGAAATTACGGTAGTTGTTACAGTACCAAGTCTGACTCACTTGCGGGACACGTGATACAAACACTCAACACAGTCAAACACACTGCTTGTGTCCAGCAACAGCGTGAGCTTCAGGCTACTTCCTAATTGGCTATCAGTACTTTTTTCATTATAATCACATCCGAGTCCATGGCTCGGGCAATCTCGGTATTCACCACATATAAGAATTTAACATTTACAATTGTCGACCCCAACCGTTTTACAATCAGATCTTGGAGGAGAAAGTCACTCTTAACACACACCACACCTCAGGTTAATCAGGTAGGATAATCTGTCAGTCATCCAACAATCGGACCTTTGCTGAGTTTGATCAGAAGGTAGAGAAACTGCTCAAGTTTAGCCATTTTATCAGTATGTGTGTATCCATTTTAAGTAGAGTATTCCAATTCGGATTATTTTTAAAGTCACTCTATGCCAAGACTAAACCATCCTCAATTTTCTTTCTTCAACAGATAGCTCTGATGTGCAAATTCTCAAAAGTGGCCATGGAGTATTTTGTGGCCTGTAACTATTTCTGGCTTTTGGTGGAAGCTATTTTCCTCCACACATTGCTCTTCACCGCTGTGTTGACCAAGCGACGCCTATTGAAGAATTACATGCTGTTAGGCTGGGGTATGTTCTTGTTTTTATGAATCAAAAACACAAAGAACAAATATTGGACTGGTTAGTCTGATACAATCAGTGTACGTAGCGTAATGGACCATATGCACAACACCTACCTGTGGAAAGGTCAGATGGCATAACAGTTTAGTTACAGTCGATCTGTTACAAGCTACTGGGATGCCATGTGACTGGAAGAATAACCTCTGTCACTAAATGTTTGATAACCTGGAGTTGTGTAATAGGTTCAATAGTTTGATGATCTCAATGATGCCAAAAACTCATATGATCACCGATCAGTGAGTTTAAAAAAACGATAACCGATCACCGATCCGATCACAAAATGAAATAATGTGTCTATTTAAATGACCCGTTCATTTACTATATATACTTGTGTACTTAATTGCTCAAAAAATTATATTTACAATAAATAATGTATCTTTGTTCCTCTATATATGCCAGTGAGGCATAGTGACAGACATATCAAATGAATAGTCTTCTATTAGATGGCAGGAAGTAAATACAGAAATTAATGTATCCAACTTTTTGTGACATTTTTGTTTGTTGGTGTCCCGTTAGATTTTTCAATTGTAAATTGTTCCTTGGCTCCATAAAGTTGGAAATCACTGCTCTAGTCAGATTGTTTATTCTAATCAGTCATGTCCAACCAACATTACATGACATAAATAATGGGTGCTAACTTACTGTAATTAAATTACTTTATTTTTAATTAAATGACTTCACCCACACCGAAGCTTTAGAGCATGATTCGACAAAAGGGCGGCAAGTTTACGTACAACCGTTCATGCTACCACTCGCTTGCTAGGCTACATAATGTTTTTGTTGCCTGCTTGCGAGCCGTATCATATTAAAAGTACATGTACATACCTCAACCAAGCCTTCAACGAACGTCCTCCTCTCCTGAGAAGCGGTGACTACCAACACACATTTTTCCCCATTTTGTCCTTATAATACAAAGTCGCCGCGTTCCACTCTTGTTGTTGTCGCCACGGTAACGAGTGTATCTGGTTGCATTTGAGTTGAAAAGATAAAGCCCAATGATCGTAAAAAACGGGATGCGGTGGTATCGGAATACAAAATTCTTGAAAGAGCAAATTAGTCTGATCCGGGCATTACGTGTTGTCTGTTCCACACCGCCGACATGTTTTTTTTTTTAATAACTTTATTGGCCGTCAGATATTTACAGGACTACGCCAAAAGATACGCGACAAGGCTAAAAATAAACAAGCTTTTGGATTCAAATATTCTGTGCACGATGGCGACGCGGAGTAAATGTCTTTTGCAGAGCCGATCAATGACGTCATTGATCGCATCGGCGAATTATGACATTAAAGCCGATCAGCCGATCAGCATAAAATGCTAATTATCGGCCGATACCGATAAGGCCGATAAAATTGGTGTAAACTCTAGTTGTAACTATGCGTTTACATGCTGACAGGAAGTTAGCATGCTACCTTAAACCGAATGCAGAAGTGCTGCATGCATAAAGTCCATTTGATTTGACCAAGTGATTACAGTATATTGTATACACATTCCTACTACTTCATGTAATGTTGCTCCCGTGTCAGTCTAAAAAAAGACTGAAAAATGTGGTTACATTTGGCAGATTTAATTGTAAATCACCACAATTGTGGATTTTCAGGAATGCCTGTCTTCTTTGTGACACCATGGACAGTTGTTAAGATTTTATATGAAAACACAGAGTAAGTGACCAGCTTCACTTTAATTAATAAAATTAATAATTTTATGTTTGTTCATGTTTCACTATTGCCAATGTTTATTCCTAAGGTGCTGGTCAATTGTGAACAGATGGTTCTGGTGGATAATAAAGGGCCCGATCACTTTGTCAGTGCTGGTAAGTGTTAGTTTATTTGAAAGGTGTTACCGTTCTTCTTAAATGTCGTGCAACTGCAGGGTGTGCATAGGTTTACCCTGCAATGGCTATCAAATTTTTTACAGTACAGTACCCATGTCAAAACTAATTTTAAAAGAATAAAATAATACATAGTCTAACATACAAATAATTTGTGATCTTTTTCATTTATTCTGATGCTGTGATGTTACAAGAAAAATATTATTTATTTTGAGATTATGAGATTTGAGTAAAAGACTGCAATATTGGCAAATCATGTGCAACATCCCCACTTACTGCACACACAATCTATTAGAGCAAAAATGCAATTTAACTCCCGCTATTAGGGATATTAGTGAATCAGGCCCTCTATGTCTTGTGAGCGCTTGTGATAAGGAAGCAGTTGTACGTCGTAGTACAGTATTCAAGTGTGACTGATTGCTAATCTTGCCAGAGCAATTCTCAAATGAATGACTGTTTTTGGAAAATGTTTTTGATATTGCTCACATTACATTTAATGCATGTTGCAGATAATTTTCTTCATATTCATCAAGATACTGCTGCTGCTGCTGTCCAAGCTTAAAGTGGATCAGGTGAAATTTACTGACTACAGATACAGGTATTTCCCTGGAGATGAACTATAACCACTTCCAGTCATGTTAGGTCAAAAACCCTAAGATGTACAAGACTCCTTCTTAATTACTCCGACCATTCACAGCACCATATAATACTTTAGATATATACTTTATTAATCCAGAGGAAAATGATACTAATTCAAGTGTAACCCACATTCATTTTTGCCTGTCAACCTCACCACAAATGACACAATCCAGAGGTAATGTTGAGCACGTTTTTTCCAGGCACTGTGGCACATGGCATTTTAGCTAAAAAAATATTATTTAATCCTCAGAAGTATTTGTGGATAAAATAAGCATGGTTGTATATTTTGATTCATGTCAGTTTAGCCAGGGCAACACTGGTTTTGATTCCTCTGCTTGGAATCCATGAAGTGGTCTTCACTGTGCTCGTCGATGAATGTATGGAGGGAAGCAGTCGCTATGCACGGGACTTCATTAATCTCACCATCAGCTCTTTTCAGGTAAGATTAATAATGCCAATTGCATATCTGATGTTTTTGTAGTAAATATTTAATTTGAGTTCTAATAATGCACTTCCCTTTAACAGGGATTCTTGGTTGGAGTGTTGTATTGCTTCGCTAATGGAGAGGTATGCTTTTATTTCTTCCATACAACACTCATATCTAATGTCATTGTTCTAGATATACAATGATTTACTTTCCTCATCTTGTTTGCAGTTAGTGCTTTGTCTTTTGTTGTCTTCTTTTCTCACTCCCCTCTCGAAACCTTGTTCTGTTTGACTGATCGACTCTGATTCTCTATAAATATCCATTATAATACAAAGAAACCACAGCGGCATCTTAAAAACTCCACTATGACACACTAAAACTGTACCAGTTTATAAGGGATACAGATCCTCATTTCTGCTTGACCTAACAGCCAAACAGGACAAACAAAAAAAATTAAAATATTCTTCTCCATAAACTGAATTTTAAATTATTTCCTTTATAATAGGATATACTATAAAATGATAGTATATACAAATAGCGATGGCTAATAGAAAGTGAATTGAGTCAGGTTCCCCTGGGTGGTGAAGTCTGTGCAACTATCGTCAATCCAGCAATGCACACCACTGAATTTCACCATCCCGGCGCCCTCATACTGGTCAGAATGAATACTTCAATCATATTTCTGTCTCATCTACGAACAACTTCACACAACATGTAGACGCTAAAATGAGAGGAAATTAAACTCTGGACCTCCTGTATGCCAATGCAAAGGGAACATAGTATAGCTCAGCTTCTCTCCTTCCTTTGGGGAATGTAACCACAAACCAAGGGACAGCTGGAGGCCACAGATGGAACAACAGACAGCCAACATAAGGGCTGTGACAGTTTGGTCTAAAGACACAGGGGTGTTGACATGTCACCAACTGGTTTTATGTTTTTTTGAGATTACATTTTTTATTAAAAAGGAAGGGTTTCCACTGTCACATTCCAAAAATGTATTCTGTACATTAGGTTAAGTTGTCTTTAAGTTTGAATGTGAGTATAAATGGTTGTTTGTTGAGTCGACACTGTACCTGTATGTGCCTTGTGATTGACTGGTGACCAGTGCAGGGTATCGTGCGGCTCTTATCCAAAGTCAGCTGGTATTGGCTCACGCTCACCTGACACCCTAATGACGACAAGTGGCCTACAAAATTGATGGCTGGAAGTGAGGCAGCAGTCTTTCACAGCATTGAGCACAAAGTGTCCCTGCAAAAGCATTTTACAAATAAATTCCAGGCTACAAGTTAGCAACAGGTTGCAGGCCCCTTTAAAATGTATACAGGATTTTTTTCCAGAACTATTCCATTTCATAATAATTTTCTGTTTTCCTGTGATTAGGTACAAGCTGAGCTGAAGAAGCGCTGGCAGATTTTCTTGTTCAACCACAACTTCCAGTTCAGTTGCTGTTTTCAGGACACGTCACTCACGCACCTGTGGAAGTGCACAAGAAGGCATCGCGCACAGTGCAAGCAAATAAACTCCTGTGATGAGGGAGCGTCTTCAGCTTTCACTGTGCACCCACACCTGCTCCAGGTGGCTCTCCAAGGACGTGGTGGACTCCATGGACAGAAAGAGGACAAAGGTCAGGGGGTAAAAGGATGTGACGCAGCAGGTCTTGATTTTCTGACCAGGAAGAGTCTATCCAGTAGTGACGGGGAAATAACCCTTGGAGAGACTATGGAGGAGATTCTAGAGGAGAGCGAGTTTTGAATGCCCTTAGTGTCTTTACCAGAGGGATGCTGTTTCAAAACTCTTCTCTGAAATGTTCGACTGGTCGAAGTTTAAAAGACTTGTTTAATTTCTCAAGCACTCACTAGAAATTATATTTGTACGTATAAATTGCCTCCAGATTACCCGTGACACTAATGGGGACAAGCTGTAGAGAAAATGGATAGATGATGCCAAAAACTTATATGGAAGATGGAGGGAATATAAACACTGGTTTAAATAACTGAAATACACTTTCCACTACAAATAGAGGAATGTTCAATTATACTCAAAAGTCTTAAAGTCTTAAAAATAGCTGCTTTTTCTTACCCATGACCGTTACACAATTCTGTCATTTTATTTAAATCACATTTTAACATGTAATACATTGTACAACACTGATTTAATAGACCACTTATAAATATCCATATGCCAATAAATATGGAAATGATGCTATGAATACAATGTATTTGTTGTTCTAAATGCGAATATTGAAGTGTCCGGCAGACATTTCATGTACTCCTTCTATTGGTAGTTTTTAATGTACAGTTATAAGGTGCTGTTGCACAGTAAAAACATAGATTGTATCGACAGTCCCACAATGGTGTATGTCAGGGGTGTCAAACTCATTTGTGTCACGGGCCACATTGTAGTTATGGTTTCTCTCAGACGGCCGTTAAGATTTTGAAATCATATAAATATTGAATCACCTCCGTATATGATTACATAGACAACAAATTGATAGATGAATAGTTTGGAAATCGAAATTCAAGGGTAATACTTTGTAACTATTTTTTAAGTTACTGTATTGTAAAAAGAGGTTTGGTAAGAAAAACATGGTTGGAAATATTTATTCCATATGACAATTTTTTTTTCTTCTACAGACTAATGGCAGTTCAAGCACATGATTTGCTTTCACAGGCCACGTAATATGATGTGGCGGGCCAGATCAGGCCCCCGGGCCATGAGTTTGACACCTGTAATGTTTGTGCACAAATAAAACAAAAGTTCGACCAGCTCTATCTGGGACAAAGGTCACACTCACTACAGTTCATAAACAACCTTTTGGAGCTATACTAAAGAGCTCGAGGAACACCTGCACAATCAAATGGCATTCAATGTAAGAGTTGTATGAAAAACTGTTGTGATAACAATAATAAGAGGACAATTTAAAAATACAGCTTGTTTATTACTGTCCTAGGATTTTCATTACATTCTGCAACTGCTGTAGTTGACGGTTTAAGCTTTATATCTCGCTGTCTTGATCTTTTGCAACCAGATGTTTGATTGTGCCTGCTGGTATTTGATTATTCTTTTAATATTTTTTTACAAGATAAAAATGGCTGGAGATAAGCAAACAGTAGGTGGATAGTATTGTTTTTCTATTGGAAGTAGGACAGAATATTACAATCCTACAGCGTTTTTATTAATATCTTGTAAGTCACCCTCTCCCGTCATGGTTCCCACTCGTGTCCACTTCTGGTGACTTTGTTGTCATAATTCCCACTCCTGCACACTCCCGTTGACTTTCCCTCCCGCTCCTGGCCAATCCCGTGATTAATAGTGAAATTCACAGGACCCATAATCCCCCAGAAATGGCAGCCTCTTGCCTGCACTCACACTAGACTGCACTTAAGAAGCGTGCACACATGCGTGCACCAATTTTTAAGATCGGAACTGGGTTTCATACCACACACGAAAAGGAAAAAATTAACGTGTGTGCTTATTGCTCTTACTTTACTCGAGATTATCAACACAGCACGCCACACACATAATGATATCTTTCCTGACAATCAGTGAGTATTTTCCCAAAACCAGATTTCTGTTGTAGTACAAAGACTGACCTATGAGAGGCACCCAGAAAAATAGGCCACCCAGAAAAAAAAAAGAAAATATGCCACCCAGAAAAATAGGAAATACCAAGAGTACCTGTCGTGGTAAGTGTCAAGACACTATTTGCGGTACCTGCACGATCTTTGGTGTGCATGCCTAACTAGCTACAGCAACAACACTTGGACAAAATACCTAGGTAGTACCTAACCCTAATCCTAACCTTAACCGTCAAATTTACCCTCTTCCTAGCCTTAAGCCTAACCCTAGCTAACTAAATTTTATGAGCGGACATTTAATTGTAAGGTATCGCATTGGTATTTTTCTCCTTTTAGGCTGACTGTTGTTGCTGTAGCTGGCTATTGAAGATGGCCGATTTGTTGCACATGCGCACGTTGTATAATGCCGGCACCAAAGCTAGTGCCTTGACAGTAAGAAATAGAAGCTAGGTTAACTGTTAGCTTAGTTGCTAACTACTTTTCAATTGCAAACTCTTCTCGTCATTTTTATTGTGGTGAATGATTTGGGAGACATATTGAAAACACTCAACCATCTGCTCCTCCAATTGTGTCTGGCAGCAGCGTAAGCGTCAGGTCGCTTCCAAATTGACTGTTATTCTATACTGAAAAAAAATATAAACAACACTTGTTTTCGTTCCCATTTTTAATGAACTGAACTGAAAAATCAAAGACTTTCATTCATACGCAAAGTATTTATGTATTTTAAATATTGTTCACAAATCTGTTTTAGTCCTGTGCTCCGATAATCTCAACACCACACACATAAAGACTCTGTTCCACTACCGATCTAGACTCTAGTCCTCAAAGACAGAAGTCTCGCATGAACAAACATCATCTAAAATGAAGAAGAAAAATGATGGTGGTTTGTGGACTAAAAATCCCATACTAAAAAAAATAAACAACCATGGAAAAAATCGTGGAAAGGTGTAAAATGGATTTAATAGTCTAGAGTGAGAAAGTGGTGAGTTCTCAAATTAAACTAATGCGGCTGGTGTGATATCCTTTGTGTTTCAGGTAGGACATTTTATTTTTGATTGTCGTGGCTCAAGAGACGTCGGCTTTCCCCACACACTTGAAGATTTTTGCTGGTCAATATTGAACGGTACAAATTCACTCTTAAAACACCTCAGACCACAGGATAATCTTTCAAGACAAAAATGTCTCTGGCGTTTGTCATCCTTTGTCGGGGAGAGGCAAAATCATGACATAAATAGCCTTATTATCTTTATGTGTGAGCAAGGCCTTAATCTCTGTGAGCGCGTTCTCCTTTACCGAGATAACCCATCCACCTCACGAGTGTGGTATGTTAAAATGCTGATTAGACAGCATTATTACTGCACAGCTGTGCATTAGATTACCCACAATAAAGTGCCAATTTAAAATGTGCAGTTTTCCTGTATTAGTTGTCCGTGTGGCTGGTCTTCAGCGATCTTGAAGGTGAAGACCAGATAACCCAAGTATACCTCAAATGCCGTTTTTAAACGGTATTTATTAAACAAACAAAACAAAACAAAATTTAAGGTACCTTGCTCTGTGTGAAAAAGTAATTGTCCCCAAAACTTAATAAATGGTTGGGCCACATTCGGCACCAAAAACGTCTAAAATGCTTTGGATTTCTGACATGCTGCATTACATTTACGCCAGATGTAATGAGACACACACCTTACTACGCTGGTCTGCTTGATGGCAACATTGTTGTCGTAATCATAGGTGAGTCAAGGTCGATTGCTTTCATAAACCGTGAGGAATTAGTTATTTCCTAATCCGTTGCCATAGACCACGGGTTGGCAACCTGTGCACGGGTGCCATGGGTGGCACTCTGTGGCATAAATACTGGCATACTGGGTGTTATGACGATCTTGGCTTTATGAATGGCTTGATTTATTGGGCTTGAGTGACAGCTCCCCGCAGAACTGTAGTCGCGGTCCCACCCAGATTCACAAAGACCCGGAAGCCTGATGTATGTAAGTATGTTGGAAATGTTTTTGTATTTTGTGTCATAATTGATTAATTCATAACTGAGCAGAAATTCACTCCATGTCACAAAGGTTGCCGAGCCCTGCAAGTTGTTGTTCATTTAACTTTTATAGGTGCAAATTTACTTTGTTGTGTCAGTGAAAAAAAAAACATTTTATCATCACTCCAATATATGTTGTGACTGAGAAAGATTGTATCACTTGACTCAGGACTTGGTTAAAACAAAGTAATAACTTGGTTTGCTCGAAATTTAAGGAGAACTTGATTTTTTCCCCCCACATTAACTTGGGACTTGCTTGAAACTTATTCAAGTTTAGACTCAAGACTTATTTGTGACTTCGACGTAAGTGACATACACCCACCTCTCTCTACTATACATCCAACAGATATAAATCAAGCAACATCCATCCATCCATCCATTTTCTAAGCCGCTTCTCCTCACGAGGGTCGCGGGGGTGCTGGAGCCTATCCCAGCTGTCATCGGGTAGGAGGCGGGGTACACCCTGAACTGGTTGCCAGCCAATCGCAGGGCACATATGAACAAACAACCATTCACACTCACAGTCATGCCCACGGGTAATTTAGAGTCTCCAATTCATGCATGTTTTTGGGATGTGGGAGGAAACCGGAGAGCCCGGAGAAAACCCACGCAGGCACGGGGAGAACACGCAAACTCCACACAGGCGGGGCCGGGGATTGAACCCGGGTTCTCAGAACTGTGAGGCTGACGCTCTAACCAGTCGTCCACCGTGCCTCAAGCAACAGCAGTCACCAAAATCTACGAGTTAGGATAGTCTGCTAGCCTATAGGCTACATATAAACATAGATTTGCTCTTGGGATAGAAATCGTGATATGCTTTCCCCTTTATGTTTGATTGAGCATATGTAGAGTATCATTAATGCAAATGAACACCACACAGGAGTTTGAAGTTGTAGTTAGTTATGGAGTATTACAGCTTTTAAATGAAATTACCGGAGCTGCAGACATTCTAATCCTGAGACTGGAGGTCTGGAGAGGCATTGCTGTGAATGTGTGATGCATCATGTGAGCGTTTAAGCACGCCTCTTTTAAAACCAATGGTCACGCTGGATGAGTCACGAGAGGCTGGGAGCTCCAGGCAGCAACATTTATAGTCATGATCCGCAGTACGGCTGCCAGCTGAACGTGACCGGATCCGCCATGAATAACGGGATGGCGGAGCGTATGGGGTACATCACCCGGGTACAGAGTTTCAGCGCATGCCACCGCCTGCACAGGTACGGTTGTTGTCCTTCAGAAACAGGGTTGAGGGTTTGGAGGAAGTTAGCTAGTCTGCTTGGCCGCCCTGTTACGAGGTAGTGTTTTCAGCTGTGGCGGTTAAAAAGAAAGTTTAGGACTACGCGAGCATGGAACGGGCGATCTAATAATGCGGTCAAGCCAGGCTCCACTCGTAAAGTAGCAGTCAAGCCAGCCGCCCCTAATTTTGTTCATACTAGGCATTACGTTAATGGGTCGCCAACTCGCGGCGAAAGCCACCTTCAAAATAAAAGCTTCCCAATAATACGGACGTCAATGCTCTTCACTTTTGTTGGAGACCTCTGGGGCCTCATGTACAAAATGCGTACGCACAAAAACGTGGCGTCCGTTCTTTTTCACGGCAAAGTTCAGATGTATCAAGCGTGACATGACCGTGGAAATGTGCGGTGCCTCACGCCAACTGCATGGCTGGCGTACGCACGTTTCTGCAGCTTTTGGTGCTTTGGCGACACTAAGAGGTGATGCTGGGAAACTGTTCTCATAAATCTGCACACCAGAGACACATGAATAATTAGCACTGACGAACAATTCATGCCCGGCAACATTTTATTTAAACAATGCAATTGAGGCAAGGACTGAGAATTCATTTGTTAACCAGTGTATTTAATGAACCACTGATATTTGTGAGGACACCTATTAATTGATCGAGGCGATCATTTATGCCGCCTATTGCCCTCACAATCGCTTCGTGACTCCAGCACATGCACTGAAAAAAAGAGTCCTTTGAATTTACTTCATTTGAACATGTACATCGGTTGCACATGATTAAAATGTGTTTAAATTGACATAATTTACCCCTTTTCCCCTAAAAAAAAACATGATTTTTTTTTGTCAGCGTGCGTGTCCTCTCCTGTGTATTAAAATAATAAATTGAGTCATCAAAAAGGAGTAAAAGTTTTTGATATCCTCTTTGATATGCTGATGTGCTTTTTTTTTTTTAATTCAAAAGATTTATTACAAATACCACACATTGAACATTTATGCATGAACCTTTATCTCACAGGGCTGAGTGTAGGTTACTGTATGAACACATTTGTTATGAGTTCTAAAAAATACATGATATTAACCTTGTGGGGTGATTATAGTCAGCCATGTGTCCTCCCATCACCCCTGAGACAGCAGCGTCACCCATGATCGCAGCGATTCTCTTTTCTCGAACAGGTTGAGGCCCTCCGTGCCGGTTCTTCCGCCTTTTTTTGGCCACCCTTTGGTGGTGGGCAGCTGTCTTCCGCTTCACATCCACCTTAATGGCTGACCACTTCTTTTTTAGTTCAGCATGTTCGCGCTATTCTGTCTCCACAGCATCGACAGCCGCACACTCGCTGTCCCATTCGCTCCTCTTTCGTGTGTTGTTAATGCCGTAGGACAGTGTGCCAAAGAGGATTTTCTTGCGTGCCTGCATTTCATTGAGCAACTTCACATTCAGAAAAAATATTTTTCTTCATTACCTTGCTCATTTTCCTTTTTTTCTGATCATGCAGAGATCGGCATCTCAGGTGCAGGGTTCATTTAAATATGATTTGCATGTTCAAATGTTGGCGTGGACAGGGAGGAGTCGGCTACTCCAACATGTGCGCTCATTTCCACGTTGATTGGAATGTATGAAGGAAATGTGTTTGGATTCATGAGTACGCAGAGTTTCATACGTCTGAATATTTTTGTGCGTACGACGTTTTCTGGATTTGAGCGTACGCCATGTTTTAGGAGGAAGTCTTTGTACATGAGGCCCCTGGGGTGGTATAGTGTCCCCCAGTACTGGACTGATGTTGCAATAACTCATAGATTTTTTTTTTTAATGAATTTTTTAAATCCGTGGTAATGACAGTGCCAATTTCAGGGGACTTTTATTTTGGGTGGGACATCTTTTGTTGGAGACCTGGGGTTGTGCAGTGTCCCTCAGAATTGGACCGGTGTTGCGATAGCTCACAGATGTATTTTTAAACAGATTTTTTTCAGTCAGGGGTAATGACAGCAAAATATGCAGTTTTCAGAGACTTTTATTTTGAAATACAATATCAGATTTTCATCAAACCTCTTTTAGTGGAGTCCTTGGTGGTCTGTCACACAGATCTGGACTTGTCTTGCGATACCAAGGGGATTATTTTTGGGTGGCTTTGGCTCAGTTGGTAGAACAGGTTTGAATCCCTGCTACGACTGTCCGTCCGCATGTCGAAGTGTCCTTGGGCAAGACACTGAACCCTAATTTGCTCCCAGTGGGGCTGGCAGTGCCTTGAATGACAGCATTCGCCTATTGGTTTATGAATGTGTGTGTGAATGTGAGGCTTTGTAAAGCGCTTTGGGCACTGTGATGGTGTAGATAAAGCGCTATATAAGTGCAGTCCATTTGCCATTTATTTTTCATAATCTATCAAATAAACACCATTTTTTTAATGCATCTCAAGATTCAACAATATTAACCTTGCTGGTTTCATTCCTTAACCGAAGAGCATTGACGTCCGTATTATTGCTTTTATTTTGAAGGTGGCTTTCGCCGCGAGTCGGCGATTTATTACCGTAATGCCTAGTATGAACAAAATTATTGGCGGCTGGCTTGACTGCTACTTTACGAGTGGAGGCTGGCTTGACTGTAGGCTTAAAACTACGTCATTATTGCGGTCAATGTTACACCAGAATTTCCACGTACTATACTCGTCAGTCAAAACCAACGAAGAAGCCCAAGAGAATTATATTGTGCAAAGGAGGCTTTCATGGTGTGTAGTCTGACGAGCCTAAGCCTACACCGCGCGGAGATTCAGTGAAGTCAACTCTCAGTCAATTGGGTGAGTGAAACAATAAAATATACCAACATTGAGACAGACGGCACGGTGACCGACTGGTTAGAGTGTCTGCCTCACAGTTCTGAGGACCGGGGTTCAATCCCTGGCCCCGCCTGTGTGGAGTTTGCATGTTCTCCCCGTGCCTGCGTGGGTTTTCTCCGGGCACTCCGGTTTCCTCCCACATCCCAAAAACATGCATGGTAGGTTAATTGACAACTCCAAATTGCCCGCAGGTGTGCATGTGAGTGCGAATGGTTGTTTGTTTGTATGTGCCCTGCGATTGGCTGGCAACCAGTTCAGGGTGTACCCCGCCTCCAGCCCAATGATAGCTGGGATAGGCTCCAGCTCGCCCGCGACCCTAGTGAGGAGAAGCGGCTCAGAAAATGGATGGATGGAACATTGATACAGCTAACAAGGTAAACGGTTGCTTGCACATTTGCACTGATGATTTTTAGCGTTTATTTTAGTCTTCAAACCAACGTAAGAGCCTATGACAGCTAAAACATTGAGCTAAAACTAAAACTTCACCATAACAACTTTACGTCACAAGGAATTGGGACAGAATTCACATAAACGTTGTCTCACAGTATCACAAACACTAACCTTGTGCCTCATCGGTGGGTAAGGAAAGGAATCAACGTTTTATAGCATTTGGTTCCATCCATTAAAAAAAAAAATAAAAATCACGAGTGCCGTGTGAAGTTACTTTCCGTGCCAAAACGTGGAGTTCCGGTGCCTACCCTCCAAAATAAGGTTACAAGCTTAAAACAGAAAGTTAAGTTAAAACTTGCACATAATGTACATGATTAAACAGTCCCAAATAACAATTTTAACAATGCTATATTTAACTTTTAGCTGAAACATTAGTTAATTAAAATTAAGTCAATTGGGTTAGTTCCACACACATTGCCTTTTAGTTCATAGGTTTGATATTGATACTGGTTATAAAGAACCCAGAGTCAAATGTTAATTTTAGTCTATGCTGCGGGCTGCTAAGAAAATGGATGTTCATAAGAATCGAGAATCGTTTGGAACCTGAATCGAAATAAGGAACCGGAATCAGTCAAATTCAAATGAAGCACAACCCGAGTCAGAACTATTGCATGATTTTACCGTTACTGCGATTGAATAACAGCAAGAGTGTAATGGGTTTAGTGAGTATTTAGCATCATTTATGCACTTGTATCCAAAGAGTTTGAGGCGCACCACATCTATTGTGTAACTCACGCGATTTTTATGAAGCTGTTTTTCTTTACCATTATGTACTTTAGTCTTAACCGTTACACAAGAAGTGTATTTCAATGGGCCACCACCATTTGCTCTGTCAAGAAGGATTGCCTTTACTATGAATGCCTAGAATTCTAAATCATCAATAACTTCAATAGGACTTTAAGCATCGCTGTTTCAGCACGGGTGACATTTACAAAAACAAAACCAAGGCAGCATTAAAAAGTTGCAAAATTAGATTTTATTTATTTATTGTTTTTCCCGTGTCTTTTCCGTTATTGATCAAATTATATGATTAAACGAAAATGACCCATACAGTGCTTCTCGATAACAACTAGAATTATGCAGTAGTAGTGGTGCTGGTCGTCGGGGCTTTTTATATTCAGTGCAGTTTTAAAAAACAGGTTCCTGTGAAGTGTTTGCACAAAAAAGCAAGAAAAACAAAGGTGAGGTGTACCTGAAGGCAGACCTTGTGACACTTGTTGCCATGTCATGCTTTCTGTTTACCCTAGAAAGTAGACTACACTATACTGTATGAATCATGGTTATCATCTCCTTTGTAGCATTCATCTGACCGATGAAGATAATATAAAGGTCTACGGGAAATGTAACAATCCTCACGGCCATGGACACAACTACAAAGGTTGGTTGAGTTTTTACTTTGCAGCAGCACAACTGGTAAAGGTCATCAGTTAGTGAATACAAGAAAAATAATAATGGATGTCATAATGTGCTTTTGTTTTGAAATCTTCGCTACAGTTGCATGTCATATCTGTGAATGTAAACATGCATATTTAGAGATGTGGACTAGGTAATGTGAACAGTTTCAGTCTCAGTAGTTATTTTGAGTTACTCCCTGATTTGATATGATTGTGCAAATGGCATCAAATGCTGATTAGTTTGGATTGTGTTATACATTGATGAGATGAGAGGGACAGGAATTTGACAAAATATACTTCAATAGGGAGAATGAAATAAAGGGTTGAAAGAACCTTGATGAATGCTCTGAGCGCCTGTTTCGACTCCAGCGGAATATTGGTCCCTGGAGGAGTTTTTCCCCATAGTGGAGCTCTTCCCAAAGCGCTGGACTTTTGTAGACGGCAAATTAGTAGAGACTAAATCAACAAGTAATGTAATGAACAAGTAGTGCAGCATATTTTGCATCAGTTACTTCAAAACTATTAAGACTATTATCCAACAATCCATCAACCAAATTCTTAACAGTCAATTCCCCTATTATTATACTCAACCTTGCAGTACAATGTTTCCCAATCATGAACTAAAACTTAATTCTTTCTGCAGTGGAGGTTACTGTGCGTGGAAAGGTGAGTATCAGGCTTTTTTTCCCCCAACCTCCCATTAGACTTTATGCCCAGCATACAAGGATTTACAGTGATAAACATATACTGCCAGACCTCTACAATACATATAAAAGATAAATGATTAAAATGGTGCACACAATATTTTGTTGCTCCGTCTTTTACTCGGACAAAACTGTCCCATCAACATTTTTCAGTTGTATTCATTTCTTAACACTTTCCTGCAGTCGTCTTGAGCACATCTGACATTCTTTCAACAAGATTATGTTGTGGAGTCTATGATGTGTAAAATTGATGTCTCATCCTCCCGAAACCGCTGTTTAACAATTTGAGCCAGATTAATCCTTATGTTGTTATCTAGAAAATAATTTCAGGGGAAGACATTTGACAATCTGTACCCATCAACCCACGACCTCTTTCTCCTACTTTCTTGTAAATTTACCCTCAACTACTATTGTTTTCATTAGTTTTGGGATTTCTTCCTCAAAAAAGACAGCTCTCTAATCACTAGTATCCGTCAAACTTTTAAACCATTTTCGTAGTTTCAGCAATTTTCCCAAAATTTTTTTGGGAAATAATCCATCCATCCATTTTCTTTACCGCTTATCCTCACTAAGGTTGCGGGCTGCTGGAGCCTATCCCAGCTATCTTCGGGCGGGAGGCGGGGTACACCCTGAACCGGTCGCCAGCCAATCGCAGGGCACATAGAAACAAACAACCATTCGCACTCACATACACACCTACGGGCAATTTAGAGTCTTCAATCAACTTACCACGCATGTTTTTGGGATGTGGGAGGAAACCGGACTGCCCGAAGAAAACCCACCCAGGCACGGGGAGAACATGCAAACTCCACACAGGCGGGGCCGGGATTTGAACCCCGGTCCCTAGAACTGTGAGGCAGATGTGCTAACCAGTCGGCCACCGTGCCGGCAGGTAAATAATTTAAGCCTAAAATATAGTCACATATCGTATTGCATTACTACTTAATTTGGGAAAAAAACATTTTTTAACATAGGACAGTCTAGGTTTAACTATCCTATGTGCATGTGTGTTTTTATATAGATTGATCATACCACTGGTATGATAATGAACCTGACCGACTTGAAGAGGTGTATAGAGGTAAGGTCAACAGAAGAACTAAAACTTGTTTCAGTTAGTGATAGTAGTATTCAGCAAATGACAAAATGATGGATGGTGATTTATGGCCGGAAGTGACGTCAACGGCCCTGACCGTCGCCGGAAGTGTTGTGATTGTATGAAGTCTAACTGGAAACTGGAAGTGACGTCACTGGATGTGACGTCATCAGTTGTTGCTGGACGTGTTGTTGTCTGATATGACGTTACCGGATGTGCTCTCACCGGTTGTTACCAGAAATCAGACCGGAAACCAGAAGTGACGTTGGAAATTCCCCACTGGAATTCCCAGGAAAATTATTTACGACCATAGGGAATAGACTGGTACCTAAGGTCCCCCAATGGGCTCCCTCACAACGAGTCACCTGTCCAAACACCTGGTGATAGATTGATAACACACTTGTCAATAGATTTGCGACTTCTGGGAGTGAACAAGTCCCCAAGAGGGCCCCCACCGGAAACTCTATAGACCCCTACCACCTGCAGGGGTCCCCTTGGACCCCCAAGTGGGCCCCCAAGCGGGCCCCCTTCACTTCCAGTCACAGCCTCACACCTCACCCCCACATGGTCTCAGCCATGCCCCAAGGACCCTGTTGATATAACACAGATCTCAAGGATTCACTTGTGTCAGAAAGATTCATTATCTTCCCATGTGAAAATCCCTTGTTCCCACATCATCAGAGGCGGGTCTGTTTATGTCAATAAACATATGTTCTTCAAAACAATCATATATTGTCATATGAACTCCAGTAAAGGCATGTCGAGACATGCTCAGTCTTGACCCGTCACAGTGATGTCATCGTCTATCCATATAGCAGCATGCAAACAGAGCACAAACCTGCACCTCTACAGTTCTTCCGTTAGGGGGTGTTAGTCACATTTCCAATTAGCAACCAATTTTTTTGCTGACCACCCTCAAAGTGGGGTGTCAGGGTATATGCAGTCTTTGACCTAAATGCACTGAATGTCACAATTTTAAACATTCATTCACATGTTCATTCAGAAATTACGGATTATGCTTTGTGACAGTTTAAATGTACAGTATATCTACACAATACTACTGATGTATTTAACCCAGTCACTTTACACGATATTACAATATTTAAACATTTCCATGTTCGTCAACGAACTAGTATTGGGGCTTTTGTTGGTTTCAGTTATTTTCTACACATTTCACTTCACAGGCCATAATTTTCAGTCTAAAACTATAAATATGCAACATTATCCAGTCAGATTATCTGAATTACTGTTACATGATACATTATACTGTAATAAGAAAATACTTGGAATACTTTTTAAAGTAAGTATTTCTGTACTTTGTCTAGTCATATTTTGACTTTCATAACATTCGATCACAAGTTTCTTCAGACCAATTAATTCCTACATTGTGATATTATCATCGAAATATTGCCACGATATTGTATGCGCACAACTTCTCCTCTTTAGTTCCACCAGTATGATTGTGTTAGTATCAAATTGTTGCTTTAATAAAAGTGTTATAAAACAACAACAACCAAGAAAACCATTTGCATCAACATGTGATGGTACTCTTCATATAAAACTGGTAAAGACCATATTCTTAAAATTTAAAAATACCCCTCTTGCTTGTTAATCCACAGCATACTGTACATATCTCAAAATGTTGTGATCATGTTTATATTCTATCAATTCGCCTGAAACTTACCCATGGTCATACGGCTAACCAATATACAACAGGTTGTCTTCAGGTGTTTCGACTGAGTGAATTTTTATCCTTGCATTCCGTGTTCTTATAAGCAATAGCAAATACATAATCTTAATTTTTCTACAGGACTGCCCTCAAAGGCGTGTCTGCGCATGCTCAGTCTTTGACCTAACACACTGCTGACACAATATTTAAACATTTCTTTTCACGTTCATTAACAAATTACGGGTAATGCTTTTGTTGTCTTCAATGTATCTATCTACACAGTCATATACATTACTCCTGATGCAATTATTCCGCTCTCTCTCTCCGCAGTACGATATTCATTTCGTCCTTGTTGTCTGTGTTCTTACAATCATAAATATAGTGCCTTAAATTCTCTACAGACCTCAAGGGTTCACTTGTAACAAAAAGATTAATTATATTCCTGCGTGAAAGCCCCTTGTTCCCATGCCACCTGGGTGGTCAATAAACAGACAAACCAGACAAGGTCTAGTCACACGCTTGACTCAGGGTAAGGGATCCATTGAGTTCGTTTTGGACTTAAGTTTTGGACGAGGCTGTACCTCACTGAGGCTGTGATGGACAATGTGTGCGGGCATGCGTGGGTCCCTCCCTCCCTTAGGGTGAAAGAGAGATCATGAGACTTTCATACATAAGCTTCCGGAATTCCAAGGTCTCCAATCCATTCTCCACATACATAAGTTGCTCCAATATAATTCCAAGTTACTTCAAAAACCTGCTAAGGCTACTTATGCTATTAACTAGATTTTTAATTTAATTAAATTTATCAATAGAGGCAGGCAAGACGCTGAGCTGGAGAAGCTTGGAAGAGAGGAGTTCGGGGATGATGGTGTTGAACGCAGAGCTGAAGTCCACGAACAGGATCCTCGCGTAGGTCCCCGCGCCGCCGAGGTGTTCTAGGATGACGTGCAGTCCCATGTTGACTGCGTCATCTGCAGACCTGTTTGCTCGGTAGGCAAACTGCAGGGGGTCCAGCAGGGGACCTGTGACACTCTTGAGGTGGTCCAGTACGAAACATTCAAAGGACTTCATGCCCACAGATGTCAAGGCGACAGGCCTGTAGTCATTCAGACCCGAGATTTCAGGTTTCTTAGGGACTGGGATGATGGTGGAGCATTTGAAACAGGATGGTACGTTGGACAGTTCCAAAGATCTATTGAAGATCTGTGTGAAGACTGGAGCGAGCTAGTCTGCGCAGACTTTGAGGCAGGATGGGGAGACAAAGTCAGGGCCCGCCGCTTTATTAATCTTTTCTTGTTTGAAGATACGTCTCACATCCTTTTCGTGGATGGTTAATGCAGAAGCCATGGGTGTGCTGGTGGTCGTTGGCGCGGCTAGGTAGGTGTGGGGTGTGAAAGTGTCCTTTTCAAATCTGCAGTAGAAAGTCTTCAAGTCGTCGGCTAGTCTTTTATTGTTCTCAGCTTGGGGGGTTGGTCGCTTGTAATTGGTTAGCGTTTCTAATGCATGCCAGACTGATTTAGAATCGTTAGCGGTAAACTGTTTTTCTAACTTTACTCCATAGTTTCTCTTTGCAATGATAATTTCTTTAGTCAGCTGGTTTCTAGTGCGATTATACAGGGCCCTATCCCCACTTCAATATGCGTCCTCTTTAGCCTAGCAAAGTTGCTTAAGTTTGGCAGTAAACCACGGTTTGTTGTTGTTGAACGTGCGAAATGACTTTGATGGTACACACATATCTTCACAGAAACTGATATAGAATGTGACATTGTCCGTATATTCATCCAGGGTGCCAGCTGAATTTTCAAAGACACTCCAGTCCATGCAGTCAAGACAGCTTGAAACTGAGTGCATTTGCCAAAGTTGGTGAAAGAAAGTCCGGGGTAGACTCTTACCTTGTGTAAGTGAGTCGCGTAATGTCTCCAAAGACGAACGAAAAACACAAAAGCATAGACAAAACTAGAGAGCACGTAACCGAGGCGTCCGCACGGGTAGGTGCCATCTTGATAGGTGATGCTTTTGTTACTTTATGTAACTTTCATGTAACAGTAATTCAGAGAATCTGACTGTATAATGTTGTGTATTTATAGTTTTGGATTAAAAATGATGGCATGTGAAGTAGAAAATAATTGAAACTAACAAAAGCACCAACACTTGTTGGTGGATGAGCATGCAAATGTTTAAATATTGTAATATCCTACTGCAGTAAAGTGAATGGCTTAAATGCTGCAGCAGTAAAATAACTCACACTTCATTCATCTGTTAAGTTTGAATAATTGTGTGAATGCTGAAGGCATTCACACGTTATTCTCCACCAAAAAATGTGTTGTTATTATTCTATTTTATTTTCCACACTTTTTCGGCGCGCTACTCCTTCCACATTTTTCATCCGATTTACACCGTTCCAACTTCGTGTTAAAAAAAATTCACGCCTTGAATTTTTCTAAGGGAAATATTACCCACATTTCCCACAATTCCACATTTTACACCCAAAAAAAATCCCATTCATTCCCAATGAAACGTTCAACAAATACTTTCACATCATTCTCTTTCACTTTTAAAACATTCAGCTCATTCAGAACTTATTCAAAACACATTCCCATGTTACCCACATTCCACATTTTCAGCCACATTTTACTATGTTAAAACACCCACATTCTCCCCCATTCCACTCTATTCTGCCTTGTTCCCCTCTGCTTCCACATTTCTTCACCAATTAGAACCATTCCACTTACTACGTTTTCCACATTCCCCACATTCCCATATTACCCACATTCCACATTTTTCACACACATTTCACATTTTATTATGTTAAAACACCTCCATTCTCCC
Source organism: Phycodurus eques (assembly GCF_024500275.1). Taxonomy (NCBI): domain Eukaryota; kingdom Metazoa; phylum Chordata; class Actinopteri; order Syngnathiformes; family Syngnathidae; genus Phycodurus; species Phycodurus eques. Next base: position 15,694,551 of record NC_084543.1, on the reverse strand, counting down.
CCATTTCATTCTATTCTGCCTTGTTCCCCCCTGCTTCCACATTTTTTCACCAATTCAAACCATTCCACTTACTAGATGTTTTCCACATTCCCACATTACCCACATTCTGCACTGTACAACACTAAAATACCCACATTTTACACACAATAACACAAGTTCTACATTTAGCTATAGTTTCCTTATTTCTCAACCGATTCGCACCGTTTCTACTTCTACGTGTTCAGCTCATTCAAGCGAACCTGCGAACGAACAGCTCCTGTTCCCCAAATTTTACATTTCTAAATAAACCCCAAAATTTAACATTTTTACCCACCCAAAATGTCACTTTTTCAACCAAACTTTTCTTCCTATTTGACCCAAAATTCCCATATTGGAACACGTTATACATTATTCCCTCATCCTTCAACATTTCTCCACCATTTGAAACCATTCTAACTTCTCACTATTCAACTTCATTCAATATCATTCCCCATTATTCACCATCATTCTAAATTATTCAACAAGATTCAATAACATTCTACATGATTTCAACCATCATTTCAGCATTCACATTTCTCCAGAAATTGCACCTTCTAGTGTAATGTAATATCCTACTTAAGTATAGTGATTGGATTAAATGCATCAGGAGTAATGTAAATAGCATTGTGTAGTTATACATTGAAAGTAACAAAAGCATCACCTGAACTTTGTTCGTGAACGTGAAAATAACTACTGTGACATTAGTGCGATAGGTCAAGGCTGCACATGCGCAGACACGCCTTTCAGGGCGGTCCGCTAGAAAAATTAAGCTAATGTATTTGCTATGGTTTATAAGAACACAGAGTACCAGGCTGAAAAGTCACTCGGTCGTGTGCCTGGAGAAAACGGGTCGACAAATTGGCTTTTCAATTTGACTTTGACAACCACAACGCTTCCGGCTTCCGGTGACGTCAGGGCCGGTAATGTCACTTCCAGTCATAAATCGCCATCCATCATTTTGTCATTTGCTGAATACTACTATCTCTCTTCAGTTTTTTAAATATTGGGTAACAACTTTAAACCAACTATCAGGCTTGAGGTTCTTGGTAAAAAAATGTTTAGCTTAATCAATTTACATATAAATTCAAGGGAGTAAAGGCCTCTTTATACGGCCGACAACGCCCGCATTGCATTACGTGACCGACGAATTGCCCCGCGCAGCACCTCTGCGTAGATAGCCGCGGACCCGACAAAAATAGTTGCTGCGCGTCGACCGCTGCGGAGATCATCTCTCGTGATTGGTCCGTTTTAGTCATGCTGTGAAGACGTACCAGCGTGCTCCTTGGTTCTACATACCATCTACGTCGCCGCCTTCTCGATCGATTTTGCAGCATAATTAAACGTATCATCTGGTCATCTAGGTCGATTTGTTCTGTCGCGGTCGCCAATGTTGTTGCTTTGTTCCTCGTTACTGAAAGGAAAGTAAAAACGGCTACCAGAAATGGCAAAAAAAAAAAATGCAGAGGAAACTCCACCCTGTGGTGTCCTATCCAATACCAGCCGTAGGGACAACCCCAACTTGGAGGAGAACTGCAGCCACTTTCAAAACAGCGCGCGTGGGTTGCGCTCGAGTATAAAGGCAAACTACGCAAGGGTCAGCCGCAGTGACGTAAGCGCGGTTGCCGTCCGCGCGAGTATAAAGAAGCCTTAAGATGCCACACTTAAGAACAATGTTTATTTTCTTTGAAAATACATCATAATTTGAACATCAACATAACATGTATACAAGACGTACAGGTATGCCTAAGTAAACACATTCAAAGGGTGAATATGACACCAGACTACAACTTTTATCTTTTAACTTTGAAAAGATAGTTTAAAATATTGTAAAGGGCATCTTAGCCCATATGGGTGATGGCCGTTTTCCCCACAAAGTCATACTGTTACAGTTTCACATATTGCAAAAAAAGTATTTGGTATTTTTTTGTTCAAACTAATTGATCACAAGACTTGTGTTAATATTTAAAACAAGTTTTGTATATGCATATCCTTTCAAGAGTCAGAGGCTTATTTTGCATTGTCAAAATATTACATCAATTTACCTTGAAATCAGTTCTTTGGATTCTTGCGGACCAGTAAGAGGAGTTCAATGCTCAACAAAAACCAACAGGCTGCTGTGATTCAAGGAAAGAGCTGATATTAAAATTGTCTCTTTCGAGTGGTCAGGGATGGAATTTTTTTAAGCATGTTCAGCACATATTTTCTTTGGAATCCAAATAAACACTAAGATATGCTCTCTTTACATTTAACATGCTACTAAAAGTTAGGAATATTCATTTTTCTACTTTCAGGATAAACTTAAATTGCACTAGGTCTTTTACAGGTGGAATAAATTTTACCTTCGCTAAACTTCTGAATGCTCCTGTCCAACATTTCAATGTTTCAGTACTTTTTGCACAAATTGTTGTGATTTTTGACATTCAGCTTCTTGTTAGAGAACAACAGGTGGTTGATCCATACTAACCATTGGTTTGTAAATTAATAGCAAGATAGCAACACATAAGTTGTCCACACATTCCACATAATGCTTAGGCAGAGGTTTTTACACCTCACTCTGTAGTCTGCTAACCTATTTACAGTTGGTATGCTAACATCTAGCAAGATAGCAACCTGAGTGCAAAAGCCCCAAGACAAATTAAAAAGGATGTTACATCTTGCCTTTTACAAATTCTAATGAGAATTGATAAAATGATAACTTGCTTTATTACCATTGGTATGCTAACATATAGCAAGATTGAAACCTGAGTCCAAAAGATGCTAAGGATTTTATATATATGTTATATATTTTATAAAAGATACCCTTTTATATCTTACCCTTGCAGTAGAGAGCAGCCCCACCAAGGTCTAACAATCCTAAAACAAAAATATATATTAAAAATTGCTTGCATAACCACATTGTTCTACTCCGGCCTAGTAGGTAGGTACAGTTCCCTCTGCTGGGTCTGGTTCGTCCCAAAATCCCTTGGCTGCAATACAAGTGGACTTTCACAGAGTAAAGTGAAAAGAGTTAAGAATAGTAACACTCCTTTATTGTGATGCTTAACGCAAATGTAATGGCTTTTTGCTGTGTCAACCCTGTGTAAAATGGGAATTGGTTTTGTCTTTGTGAAGTCCTGCTTAAAAAAAAAAAAAACATTAAATTTGGATTTTGTAATATTTTAATAATGTGAAATATGAGATTTACAATATAAAGCAGAATATAATTTTCGGGATCTATTCCGTTTTCAGGAAGTCATCATGATTCCACTTGATCATAAGAACCTGGATAAGGATGTCCCGTATTTTGCCAATATTGCCAGGTATGCCGCAGTATAGCCTACTTCTGTTCAGACAATGGTGACTATTAAACAGAGGTGGGTATTAACGGTCTACATTTACTCCGTTACATGTACTCAAGTAATATTTCGGATAATAAGTACTTGGGAGAGTAGTTTGAATAAACCATACTTTTTACTTTAACTTGGGTATTTATGTGGAGAAGAATCGATACTTGTACTCCGTTCCAATGATCAACATGCCGCTCGCTATACTTTTATTTCACCATTATTGCAAGTGTGATGTATTTTTAGACTTCATTGACTTCACTCACAAGTGTCATTTGACTCCAATTCACCAATCAGAAAAAAACCCTCGTGGGCCTATCAAACACATTTTGCGGAAAAATAAAAAGCCGCGTGAGTGTTTACTTTACAGACTCTGAAAAACAACAGTTTTGTCAGGTGCCTGCGGATTCCCATATATTATTAGTTTTATATTTTATTTGACGTTCATGCTCTGACATTTTTTTTTTTTTTTAAATCAGAAGTTACTCACGAGTTACCCTACTTGAGTAGTTTTTTTCTTACTCTTACTCAAGTAAATATTTGGAGGACTACTTTTACTTGAGTCATATTATTCTAAAGTAACAGTACTCTTACTTGAGTACAGTATTTGGCTACTATACACAACTCTGCTATTAAAGAACCATTTATGATTTGTGCTGTGCTCTGCTTTTTAAAATGTTGTCAAACACCATTGTATGAACTTTGTGTACATCTCCTTTCATTATTTGGGTTAGGGTTTCTCCAAACCAAATGTTTGGCGAAATGAGACATTTGATCCTCAATGCCGTCATTTCATGGAGATTAAACATGACGTGTGTCACAAATGAATTTTCTCTGTGGCTTAAATGTCCACTTTATGCTTATTTTTCTCGTTTCTCGTTTTTCTCGAATTAATATGATCAACACAAAGAAACAAATCGGGACTGCATGTCCTTGATTATAGCTCCTCCATGGAGTGAGGAGTGTTGCAAATAAGAGAGATGAGATGCAGCTTATAATGTACGTTTGATTTGAATTTGTCTTTTCATTACTACGATTGCTACTAACTTCTTTTTTTTCTGTCTTTTAGCACGACTGAGAACCTGGCTGTTTACATATGGAACAACATGATGAAGGCCATTGCCCCTAACGTCCTCTATGAAATAAAAATTCATGAGACCGATAAGAATATTGTCATATACAGAGGAGAGTAGACGGCAACACCTACTCTCTTCACAAGTGCTGTTTATAACCCTTGTGTGGTTTGCCTACTGTGAACTCAAAATAAGTGTTGTTAGACACCGGTGTCTTATTAGGCTGGTACTATTTTTAGGTTGGTAAAGTCTTGTTACTTTCATACCAAATACAGTGCGATTTTATTTATAGGTAGCCCCTTGAGACGAACAGCCATGTGGTTTTTGAGGGGGTCACAATAATTTAAAGAGATGCTCAATGTCGTTTTTTTCCTGTAAAATACATTTTAAATCAGTGATTGTGAACCTTTTTATGTGTGACAAAAATCTGTATCAATTTTTATTAAAAATGAATTCAGAAATTAAATCCTCAAGCCATTTGATCTCTAGTTCTTCTCAAATGATCTTCTCTCTGCTTCTCACATTGATATTGCAATGTTCAGATATTCTAACTCTGAAATGCATAAGCAGTCATTTCGAATTCCAAATTTTTGTGTGAGCGTGTGATTCTGCATTTTAATGACACGTAAGTTTAGACCTTCCTGGGACGTTATTCAAACTTCCAACCAAATCCGAGCAGGCTTCATCAATTCATGCTACGAGGCTAGCACTTTTGGAATGCAAAATGAGAGTCGTTAAGATGACTGACAGAGAGACCACTGTCCGTCAACAAGAGTCGTCGGGTGGAAACCTCGATAATATTCCAATCCGTTGTAAAAGGTTTGTGGAGCTGCTGTGGCGAAGGATGCCTCCTGAAGTCCACGATCATCTCTACAGTCTTGAGCGTGTTCAGCTCCAGGTTGTGTCGGCCGCACCACTTCCTGCCGATGTGCAGACTTGTCACCGTCCTTGATGAGGCCGATGATAGTGGTGTCATCTGCAAACTTCAGGAATTTGACAGCCGGGTGCGTTGAGGTGCAGTCGTTCATGTAGAGAGAGAAGAGCAGCGGAGCGATGACACAGCCTTGGGGTTCCCCAGTGCTGATGTTGCGTGTGGATGAGGTGGTCTCCCCCCAGCCTCACCTGCTGTGTCCTGCCCGTCAGGAACCTGTAAATCCACTGGCAGATAGCAGGTGAGACGCTGAGCTGGAGAAGCTTGGAGGAAAGGAGTTCAGGGATGATGGTGTTGAACGCTGAGCTGAAGTCCACGAACAGGATCCTCGCGTAGGTCCCTGCACTGTCGAGGTGTTCTAGGATGAAGTGCAGTCCCATGTTGACTGCATCATCCGCAGACCTGTTTGCCTATTAGGCAAACTGCAGGGGGTCCAGCAGGGGACCAGTGACGCCCTTGCGGTGCTCCAGCATGAGACGTTCAAAGGACTTCATGACCACAGATGTCAAGGCGACAGGACTGTAGTCATTCACATGTCCAATTTCGCTCTGGAGTTTCATGTAAAGCTGGCTAAATAACAGACTAACCACAAATATGGGCACAAATGCTCATATTGTATTCTGTACCAACGTTATTATTCTGGTTGTGCAGTGAAGTACAAAAACAATTGAATATAATATTTAGATGTTACCACCAGATGGCGACCTATCCTAAAAGTACATTCACATGAGCTAAATAATTCTATTCATGAAGATAGCTTTTGTGAAAATATGCACCATAATATTAGTATGGCGTGTTTTCAGGTGCCTGTCTATTAATATCCATTGATTTTTATTTTTTTATTTTTTTTTTATTACTGTACCCCTATACTATGCTATGCCATACTATGCTGTACTATACTATACTATACAGGGCTTTACAATTAAAATTTAATGATGCCCAGTTCAGGAAAATGTGAAGCCGAGGTCTGAAACATAAAAAATATACACTGTAGGCCAGTTCAGAATGTTTGTAAATAGTTGTGACCAGGATACTGCCGGGTGGCATAATGCGAGTGACTACCGCTGACCCGAAGAGATTGACCTGGAATATTTTTAGGCTTTAAACTGTGGATATAAAAAGTCTATCCAAGATGGCGGTGTGTGACGTCATAGGAAAGCTAAATACTCTGAAAGTTTGGTATTTCTGTTTGATATTTGTCACCAATGGATTAAAACTTAAAAAATATATCCATCCATTTTCTGAGCCGCTTATCCTCTCTAGGGTCGCGGGCGTGCTGGAGCCTATCCCAGCTGTCATCGGGCAGGAGGCGGGGTACACCCTGAACTGGTTGCCAGCCAATCGCAGGGCACATACAAACAGACAACCATTCGCACTCACAGTCACACCTATGGGCAATTTAGAGTCTCCAATTAATGCATGTTTTTGGGATGTGGGAGGAAACCGGAGTGCCCGGAGAAAACCCACGCAGGCACGAGGAGAACATGCAAACTCCACACAGTCGGGGCCGGGGATTGAACCCGGGTCCTCAGAACTGTGAGGCTGACGCTCTAACCAGTCGGCCACCGTGCCTAAAAAATATATATATATTATTTAAATAATAATAACAATAAAACTCTTCAATTTAGCGTTCAATTGTGTTTACCTTAAATAAGGTTGAAGGGAAACAGCCTTTTTGGTTTGCTGGGCAAATAATGAATGGATGATGAAGGATTTGTGGGGGAGGGGGAGGGGCAGTGGCCCCAGGTCCCCCCTAGATCCACAACTGCTAAATATGACAAACAATGAGTAGCAGCTGCTCAGCTATACGTTCAGACCCAAACAAAAGCAGTACCTATCCTTGAAAATGATGGAAAATGCTTTATACGTCAGACAGAAGAAAACAGAGCAAATGAGCACATTTGAATCACTCTTCTGTATTAACTATAAAATACTTATTGGAAAGAAAGAAAACAATGCCCGCCGGATCAATAGTTGTGCACTGCAACCTCTGCTCCTTGTACATCATTTCCACTGAACTTGATACATATACACTACAGTATTGTAATTGGTTAATAGCAAGAACACTCTTATTTGCGATGTAGTATGTGCTGTACTATTAATCAAGAGTGAGCTAAAACTTAAAAACTTCTCTTCATTAAATTCATGTGACCCACCCCACAAACAAGTCAGAGCAAGGCTGCAGCAATAAAACTGGGCTCACTTTTCTCCTTGTTGTACTCACCAGTCTTTAAGCTCTGCATCTTTTTCTTTTTTACACCATTGTGTGAGAGCATAAAACAAATTCAATTTGACCGTGGTACAAGGTTTCTGAATGCCAGTTGCAGTCAGCTAGTAAACAGATTATTTCCCCAAAGCAAGTTGTCTTGCTGTCGGTTCTTGAATTAACTCAACATTTGAAATGTTTTCCCTACAGCACGATCAGGGTCAGATTAATGCCTCTAGTTGTTTTGGCAACGATAACTACATATGTCTCAAATCGAAATCTATAAATTGAGGTGTGCATTACTTTTTGCCCATGAGGGTATAAATAAATGCAATATTATCTGTGGCTGACTGGATAGCAACAGGACCACCAACACTCTTCTCCAACAGTAAGTGGTTTTCTTAAACAAATGGCGCTGAGCCAGAGTAAATGCTGCTGGAGAAACTACAATAACATAAGTGTGTGACAAGACCATTCTTCTTAAATCTGCAAAGTATTCATACGCTAGGAGTTATACGGAACTTAATAGAGTAACTTAATTGAGGTATAGATGTGCTCTTGGTATGCTTTGAATGGCTTCGGCTGCAGAAAAGGATTAACATTTTCAGACCCATAAGTGCAGAAATCTAAGCCAAATATTGTATGAATGACTGCCTTAAATCTTGCATGCAAAGAGCTGAAATGTTTTACAGGAAACTTGAAAGTGAAGTCTATAAAGAAGAAACAGCACAGTATCTTATTAATTAAATATGTTATTTAATCTTTTTTCTTCCAGTTCATCTTCTAAATTCGAACAAATCAGAGGTCGACCGGTCACCTGGAATGGATTGTGTTATTTCTGCTGCAATAATACACCCCACACAGTGGGGATGCATATTTTGCAAATGTTTTGCTACCCTTGGGATACGAAATGTAGATCTAGGAGGAGAAGCTGCAAGTGTGAGATGTAGAAGTAGAATGTGCATCGTAACATGTACTTGCTCTCAACAGGCACTTAATAAGGGTTGATGGTCTGCTCAGAGGCATGTGATGAGCTGAGATCATCATCAAAGGAAGCTCACAGATCCTGGAGCTTACCTGTTTGACCTGTTGCGCTAGAAGTCCATCGGAATCAGGGCAAACCAGGTCAGGGGAAAAAAAATCTCATTATTTACAGACCTCTTAATATTGTAAAAGCTGAGTTTTTGATCAACTCTTGATGCTTAGTGGTTGCTGTTGACTGTATATATATTCCAAATGCATGCAACTGTAAAACTGATGTCGCGAGTCAAGCAATGCACAACACAAGTAACAGTGATAGTCCTCATAAGAAAAATGTGAAACTGGACCATAATCCTTTATGTGTATGGCACTGCCTGGTGCCTTGCTAATGACGATCTGTAAATTTTGCAAACTTATAGTGTTTTTTTTTTTCTTTCACTGAGAGCAAAAGGTTAAATTCTTGAACTCACATGCTGACATCCGTTCAACCTGGGAGTCTACAAAACATTAGCCAGAAAATGTAATCTGAGTCATTGTCAAACAATAATCTTGCAGGGAGAAAAAAAAAAAATACACACTTTCAGGGTCATTAAAATGGAAATGAACATAAATTTACATAAAAACGTGCATCACCTTTTGTTACCACTGTTCCAGTGTTATAAAGTACATATTGCAGTGTTCGCTGTGTGTGTAATTTCGATGCGAGATTATTGTTGGAGTGGATTGTCTTTTCTTAAACTGGAATGCCTCTTACCATTTTCAGCACACCTAAAAATTGCCACAATCTACAGGGTCTTACATGATTTTGTGCTGCCTGTGCCACAAACAAGTATGAGGTGATGCAAGCAGCCATAAATACAGGAGATATAAAACTCAAATCGGATTTATGGAGAAATACCAACACCTCATACTTTTCGAGTTTGGTAATTTCACGACTAACTTGATTTTTTAGGATTTAACAAATGTACTGCCTCAGCAGATATGGTGGGTGTATTGTGTTTCTGCTGTGCTATATTTGTATTTTTTGCCTGTGATTAAGTTTTTTAAGCAGGCAAATGGAATATGTTATCACAAATACCATGTTTTATCTGGGGGCGATATCAAATGGGCACACTGTGCACTGATTATTCCTGACTTTAACATCATTTTGTGTGAATTATCTATGTACAGTGTTGGGAAGAACACTTTGGAAATGTAGTTCGTTAAAATGACAAGTTACCCTTTTGAAAATATAATAGTAGTGTTACTATTTCAATTACTTTCTCAAAGTAATATAACTTATATATTTGATTACATTTTGATTACTCTTTTACAAATGAATGGATCAATTAAAACCTTGGCTATTTCCTAACAAAATAAGCGCAACCCAATTCCAATGAAGTTGGGACGTTGTGTTAAGCATAAATAAAAACAGAATACAATGATTTGCAAATCATGTTCGACCTATATTTAATTGAATACACTACAAAGACAAGATATTTAATGTTCAAACTGCTAAACTTCATTGTTTTTAGCAAATAATCATTAACTTAGAATTTTGACTGCATCACATTCCAAAAAAGCTGGGACAGGGTCATGTTTACCACTGTGTTACATCACCTTTTCTTTTAACAACATTCAATAAACGTTTGGGAACTGAGGACACGAATTGTTGAAGCTTTATAAGTGGAATTCTTTCCCATTCTTGCTTGATGTACAGCTTCAGCTGTTCAACAGTCCGGGGTCTTCGTTGTCGTATTTTACGCTTCATAATGCTCCACACATTTTCAATGGGAGACAGGTCTGGACTGCAGGCAGGCCAGTCAAGTATCCGCACTCTTTTACTATGAAGTCACGCTGTTGTGACTTGAATGTGGTTTGACTTGAATGTGGTTTGCTGAAATAAGCAGGGGCGCCATGAAAAAGACTTGTTCACAAAGAGGTGAACCTCGCCCCATCTTTGCTTGCGAATGACTGAGCAATTCAGCGAAGCTCCTTTTATACCCAATAATGTTACCCACCTGTTCCCAATTAGCCTGTTCACTTGTGGGATGTTCCAAAGAGGTGTTTGATGAGCATTCCTCAACTTTCTCAGTCTTTTCTCCCACCTGTCCTAGCTTTTTTGGAACGTGTTGGAGCCATAAAATTCTATGTTAATGATTATTTGCTAAAAACAATCAAGTTTAACAGTTTGAACATTAAATATCTTTGTCTTTGTAGTGTATTCCATTAAATATAGGTCGAACATGATTTGTAAATCATTGTATTCTGTTTTTACTTATGTTTAACACAATGTCCCAACTTCATTGGAATTGGGGTTGTAGATTAAAATCATAGATTATTGGAATTAACCACATATTTGTCTTTACTCAAATAATAAACTAATAACAAAACATTATGAAATGTAAATACCTCATGAAAAACATGTTTTTTACATTGTGGATACTGTACATATACTGTATACATTACATATACATGTATATGTGTACGGCATGTTGAAAACCACCATACCATACCATGTTGACCTCATGACAATTGTGCACAATTTAGACAATATAGCTTCATATGACGAACCAGATAAGTGAATGTTCCGTACAATTTTTTCCCCAAAATTATACAGATGAAGCTGTTTAAAAGTAAATGTTCTTTTATTTGTTCAAAAGTGTGACTATGAGTCTAACCTTTTCAAAATCTCAAACAAACTAATAGATTGCAACACAAGGGGGCGCTTCGAGGTCACGAGTCACATTTGAGACTATAGCAGAATGGCACATGACCACAGAGAGACAATCACAAGCGTCAGTTTTAGAAAAAGGAAACGATATGAAAGAAATCTCAGCATTTGCAGCTATTTTTCAAATGTAACTAAAATTCTAATCATGGAAATTTCCAAAAGCAATAGTAATTTAATTAAAAATTTTCGCCCAGTAATGTAATGGATTACAATTACATAGATTTTGTAATTAAATTATGGAAACTCCATCCATCCATTTTCCTTACCACTTATCCTTGCTAGGGTCACGGGCTGCTGGAGCCTATCCTAGCTATCTTCGGGCAGGAGCCGGGGTACACCATGAAGCGGTCACCAGCCAATCGCAGGGCACATACAAACAAACAACCATTCGCACTCACATTCACACCTACGGGCAATTTAGAGTCTTCAATCAACCTACCACACATGTTTTTGGGATGTGGGAGGAAACCGGATTGCCCGGAGAAAACCCACTCAGGCATGGGGAGAACATGCAAACTCCACACAGGCGCGGTCGGGATTTGAACCCCGGTACCAAGAACTGTGAGGCAGATGTGCTAACCAGTCGTCCACCATTAGGTAAAGTCCACCCATTCATCCATTTTCAACACCGCTTATCCTGGTTAGGGTCGCGGGGCGCTGGAGCCTATCGCAGCTGACTTCGGGCGAAAGGCGGACTCCACCCTGTATTGGTCACCAGTCAGTCACAGGGATTATGTAAAGTCTTTACATGTAATTAGTTACTCCCCAACACTGTCTGTATAACACGTCTTTGCACACATAATTTACAGTAGCCTAAATTAATCAAAACTAATTATAGCACTCGATATATACCTGTTTCTGACAAACCAGGTACTGGCCATGTTGAAACTACTACAATGCAGCCACAACTGTGAGGAGTAGCTCCACATGCAGTCACAATTCTATGTCTGTGCCAGAGCCGTATTTTTCTGAAGCAAAATTGTGGCATTCCGAATTGTACGACCTGAACCTCCAGTACATGACTAGTTTCTTCAATAAACCAGTTTTCTACCCCTTTATAAAGAAATTACCACAAATAGTAAGCAATAAGCATGGAAATACCCGACTGCACTATCAATATCCTTCACACTTCATACTACATTTAATCACCCCCATTCTGTGAACAATACGTCCGTGTTGACTGTAAGGATTTAGACACTAATAAAATATAATTTCAAATTAAACATTTGAGAGTGTTGCAGGAAATTATTTAAAAAGTGAAGTACTGCATTCATATAAAACATACTGTATTTTGCTATGAAAATGACTAGTTTTCCAATAATTACGGTTGTAGCGGACATGGACGCCGCAACTTTGAGGCGTCACAGAGACTCGTGACCACCTGAGAATTCCCACTCCTCCACGCTGCCCTGCTGTGAGACGGCGACTAGGACAATGCCTGGTGTATGTCAAGTGGACCTTAACCTAATTAGCAGCTTCCCGTCAAATCTTGATTCCTGTCTTCAAAAGACTCCTTCCCCGACCAAAAGATTGGAGGGACAATCCCTTCAAGCAGGCTATGTGGTTAATATTCACCCATGTGCGTGAAGCGCCACCCACTGGCATTGAATGGAACTGCAAGCAGAACTTGTGGACGTGCCTTTGATGTTTGTTAACAGAAGATAAAATGTCCGTTTTTATACCTTGCAAACTGTAGAAATACTCCAAATGTATGCCTTGGAGTCTGTGTCCCCATTCTCACTTTGACAGGTCCTCTGCATGATTTTGAAAGCTGTTCAGTCCGAAATGTTGTATTGAACAATAAGCAACCCATCTGCCACGACCAAAGTTTAAACAATGATTCTATGTGTGAGAGTACAAAGTTGGGAGTGTTTGAGATTATTATTTCACAACCTATTTACTCAAATTTGTGGACAAGATTCAGGCTGGTGGGCGTGGTCTTCTCCAAATCGACACGCCCTCTTCCTACGCCCCGCCCCTGGGGTATTTAAAGCTAAACTCACACCTTTCTCAAAACAGAACTGGAGTACAGTAAAGTTGATCTGAGATGAATTGAGGCTTCTTTTTCCTTCTTTGCTAGTAGCTCGCCAGCTGGGTGGGCCACCCATCCCCCTTCTTTTGTTCCCTTTTTGTCCTTGGGCACCCCCGGGTGCCACCACGTGCGGGAACGCCCGCCGCAACCAAGCTGGCGGCGTTTTCGATCGCATAAGTCGACCATGTGGCTCCGATCGCTTTCCCTAACCACAATCGGTCGCCCGGGCCTCTACGAGCAGCTGCCGGCATCCCTGACGGATCCCGCACGCCTTTGAGGACCAGAGCTCGGCTCGCCACCAGGTCAACCAGCAGGGAAGTTATGAGCGCATCCCAAATGGGACAACAACTTTCCTTTCCTATTTCTTTTTGCGTCTGTTTTTTCTTCAACCAAACCTCCTTCGTTTCCGCCTGAGATCTGGAGGAAGACCACCCCCAAAGGCCAGCTGATCAACATTCGTGAGTCGACACTGCAATCCTTACTATGATGTACAACATCATCCATCCGGGGACTGAACCCCGCTCCTCAGAACTGTGAGGCTGACGCTCTAACCAGTCGGCCACCGTGCCGCCATGCACAACATCAGTGCGTAATAATTGTGGGGAAATTACTAGCTTCATACGAAATCCCAACTTTGCCTTCTCTCACTCTGACTCAATGCATTAAATGCTCACACGCTCATTTAGTTTAGCCCAGCGACCACACACGTACGCCTTATTTTCTTTCTTTCGTTTACCCTTAGTGTTGTTTTCTTGTTGTAGTTTGTAGTTGTGTGTTTCATTAAATATATCATAAAATTCCATTCGTGGTCGTATTTTATGTGTGTTCTGAATTTAAGTAAACCTCTGTAACCTAGGACTCAAAATGTCGTAGAGTGTAGCAACCTACAGATCATGAGACTGATTTAAAAAGGTTTGTCGTCATTTCGTCTAAAGTTAGACTTGAGAAATTTGACATGGTGCCCTTTTCTAAACATTAGTTTGATTTTAACAATTAAATTAAACATCTGATAAACCGGAAGTAACAAAAATTTCTCTCCCGGTTTATTACTTTAACCTAAATTAATTACAATTCTTCTTTCATACATAATCGCTAGTTTTGTAAGAAAACCTCATTAAACTTCAAATAATCATAGATTATTCCAAAAATCAAAACATTTAGTTCTATTGCAGCCCCATTCTGCTCCACAGGTTTTGGCGACAAATTAAGACGTTTGAAACAGGAGGAAAGTTGGGCATTCTGTCTTGTGCGTGTGTTTTTGTGTGTGTTTGCGTGTGTGTGTGTGTGTGTGTGTGTAGTGGAGGTGCTGATGAGGTAAGGGGGGGGTGGCATGCAAGTTGGTTCGTGTTTTCTTTTTGCTCATTACGCTCCCTCCTTAGGGTCAGATAGCAGACGTAACACACTCTTACACATGCTTCCACAAACCCTCTCCCTTACTATCTGTTCTGTCTCCCTCTCTCTCTAACACATAGTCTCCTTTACAGCCCTGAAAGATAACACACACACACACACCAATTTCATTTCCTCCCCAACGCCTGCTTGGGTGAAGACAGGATGGGCAACTGGGAGCTGTGAGGATGGAAAAAAGAGTGTGTCTGATCCAAACGGACTTCCATCAATACCGATCTACCATCAGACCACTGGCACATGTAAGAAACCTACCTCTGTCGTGTAGATTTTGGACGCTGCTGTGTCCTCATGCATGTTGCATTACTGCTAGTAGACAGCAGGACTCCTCCTTGCAGAGGGCCTTGAAGCCAAAGAGGAGGCGTGTCTGTTCAATACAGGACATCAGAGAGCAAGGGGACAAGTCAAATTTATGGGCCGGCCTGTATGTTGTTCATTCTGCAATTTTTAAAGTAAAAACCCAACTATTCTTTCTCTCTCCCCCTGTGTTCCCCTCCCCCTTTCTGTCCAACCCACACACATACAGTACGTACATGCCGCAAAAGAATGCAAACAATGAGCTGCATCTCACTGGATGACAAGAGTCAATTGTTTGTGCTTACAGGCAGATTTTAGATGTTGGAGTATCAGGGCCACATTCAATTGAAAAAATATGCACTGTGAGATTAAATTAATAAAATTATGAGACTAAAGTTGTAAGTAACAGCAAAAGTCCTGTAACAATAAACTTTTACAGAGGCCTGATAACTCTTCTGACATTCCTTTTTGCATGTCTTTGTAGAACTTAATACTGCTATTTACTGGCGTAAAAATGCAATTACTGCACTGTATATCGATGGTTGAAGAAAGAGCAACAGCTTTTACACAGTAAATAACAAATGCATCAACTAGAAAATGAACAAAAACAGCGATAAATGTGTCAATTCTATACAAAAAAAATATTAAAAACATAATAAAAATAATATATTCAGGGGTTGCAAGACTTCTACATTTCAACATGAGAATATAGTGAAGAATATCAGATGAACACTGAACTGTATAGCACTATGTGTTTATGTGAAAATAATGATATGACTCACATTTCCATGAGATTTATATCAGTATAGGGACTTTCAAGTTATTGCATAAATATTGCATGACTGTCTATTCCTGAGATAAGATGCAATCATATTACCTGATGATTGGAAAGAATGTAGACTTTTTGACTTAAAAAATGGAAAAAAAAAAATTGGATTCAGTATTCCTGTGACTCACTAAAGTAATATTTAGTTGTATGACCTATTTCTGCTTCATATCTGTGTTGCATGTAGTCAACCAACCTCTTACACCTGTGAACAGGTATTCCAGTCCAGGACGATTTGCCAAATTAGCATTCCACAATATCCATGCATTTTTTTGGCTTTGCCTCAGAAACAGCGTTTTTAATTTCACCCCACACAATTTAGTTTCCGAATTATAGTTTGGGGTGGCTGCTCTCTTATTGTCGTATTTGTGATCATGTTCTTGTTTAAACACCAATTTTAGGGGCATTTCCTCTTCAGCATTAGGTTACCTCTTCAAGTATATTGATATATGATAACGGATCCATGATCCCTGAACATGCGATAAATAGCCCTGACACCACAGTAAGAGAAACATCCCCACATCATAATGCTTGCCCCACCATGCTTCACTGTCTTCAGAGCAGAAGTGGGACCAAGTAATTGCTTTGAACGTCACAAGTCAGTCTCAAGTTGTTGCACTCAAGTCCCGAGTCAAGTCCCAAGTCGAGACAGGCATTTCCCGAGTCAAGTCGCAAAATCCTAGACTTTGAGTTTCAAAGTCCTACACTTGCGACTTGACTCAAGACTTGAGACCAAAGACTTGAGACTTACTTGTGACATGCAAAGCAATCACCTGGTCCCAAGTACTGTGGCTTGAATTCAATGTTTTGGGGGTCATCTGACAAATGAGATGCAGACCTTCAACCCAAAAAAAGAACAATCTTACCATTGTCAGTCCCCAAAATGTTTCTCCATTTCTCTCTAGACTAGTTGAAGTTGTGGTCTTGAGCAAATTGTAACCTCTTCAGTATGTGACTTGGCTCGGGACTTGCCTGTCTCCACTTCAAGTCACAGTCAAGTCACAAGCCCTAGACTGTCAACTCAACGTCAAGTTGCAAGGCCTACACTTTTAAACTCAAAGTATAGAACTTGTGACTTGACTCGGAACCTGCCTGTCTCGACTTGGGACTTGACTCAGCACTTGAGAGCAATGACTTGAGACTGACTTGCAGGGGTCTGAACGTGAGTCGCATGACTTGGACTCGAGTCAGGCTTGAGTCATTAATTTAATGACTTTAGACTCGACTTAACAATGTGTTAAAAGACTTGCAACTCGGCTTGGACTTGAACAGCAATGACTCGTGACTTCACTTGGACTTGAACCCATTGACTTGAAATGACTTGTTACTTTGACCAAAGCACTGAAAAACCAACACTTTGTAGCTTTCCATTTCTATAGCTATATGTGCAACTAACTGTTTTGCTACAGGAAAATATGGTAAGTGACAACATAATGCCGAAGGTCTTAATGGTTGTTTATTAGGTCAAAGTGTCCCACACCATTATTGCTAACATGTATTGGTAGTTCCTATTATCTTTGAACAGTTAATGCCAAACTTTGGTAGAGGAAATGACCAAGAGATAATTATTTCACACACTACCTAAAGTAATGGTTTCATAAAAAAAAAAAAAAAAAAAAGAACAACATAAATCAATAATAAATGTGACAGCTAAATAAGAAAGAACCATTGTTAACATACACAGAAACGACAACAACTTTTAAAGTAACAATAAGAATGTTAATTATTTCGACAACAACAAAAAATCAACATTGCAATGTGTTAATTGACAACTCTAAATTGCCCTTAGGTGTGAATGTGAGTGCAAATGGTTGTTTGTTTGTATGTGCCCTGCGATTGGCTGGCAACCAGTTAAGGGTGTACCCCGCCTCCTGCCCGATGATAGCTGGGATAGGCTCCAGCACGCCCGCGACCCAAGTGAGGAGAAGCGGCTCAGAAAATGGATGGATGGATGGAACATTGCAATGTGGGAATCATGCGGCTTGACGTCACGTATGATTGTTTTCATTAGCATTAGCAGCTAGGTTTGTGAGCGATCACGCAAAATAGTTACGTGCACTGTATGGGCTTCCTGTACATTACAGTCTGGTTCAGTCAGTGTATTTCGCCTGTATTTCTTTTTTTTAATTAACTTTATTTATCAATCAATCAGCACACAGCTAGCATCTATTCAACATTAAACTACATTATTCTTCATGTTCTTTACTTCACCTCTTTTTGACGTAATATTTTTACATACTGCCCCCTAGTGTTCCGACTGAGATATCATAGTTGGATAAAATTGTACATTTATGACAAGATGACAAACTTGTGTTCCCTTTTTTTTTTAAATTAATGCTTTATGTTTTTGATACAAGAAATGCCAAGTTGGAACTGAAATCTATTTAGTTTGTGATTGAAATTGCCTCGCGAGAAATGTTTGCCGAAAATGCAGTTTCCTGCTTTATGCACAATGTGAATTTAAGATAAATACTGTTAATTATGTAACACACGAAACCAATTGGTCGTTTATTATGGAGTGAAATGGATAATTTCCTCGTGTATTCATAATTGCTCTTTAACTAAGCAAGAATATATTTTATCCTTATACTTGATTATTCCGATAGAATTGTCAGTAGAATACTCAATTACATATTGCAGCACTACTGAATGCAAATGTCACTTCAGAAATAAAGTCATAGCATAGCATTTTCATAGAACAACTGAAAATCTATCAATCAGTTTTAAAGGGGCAGTAAACTTAGCCTCCCCTTGACAATTGGCTTTGAAGGTGAAAACATTTTGATCAGCCCCCTAGTTTTCTTAAAAAGGTTCAATACACTTATTTATCAAATTTGTTTTGATAAATAAATACAGATTTTAAAATTTATTAAATATATACATGCAGTATATAATATGTACTGTACATATTCATCATATATAAACATTATGTATATCCATCCATCCATCCATTTTCTGAGCCGCTTCTCCTCACTAGGTTCGCGGGCGTGCTGGAGCCTATCCCAGCTGTCATCGGGCAGGAGGCGGGGTACACCCTGAACTGGTTGCCAGCCAATGGCAGAACATTATATATATTAAAATATAATTGTAATTTGTTGGTAAAATGACTCGAAAGGACTCAACTCAAATTGTAGGACTTGACTCGGGACTTGCATTTCTCCACTTGGGATTTGACTTGGGACTTAATGGCAAAGACTTGAGACTATTACTTGTGACTTGCAAAGCAATGACTTGGTCCCACCTCTGACTAGAACTTTACACTGCTGTTGTTTGGTTATGAATTATTACACAGACTTAGGAGCATACTGTACATATGAATGTTGGGTCTGTTGTTTTTCCTATGACTGTACTAAACCTACTGCCATGTAACTCTAAAACCAAAGCATGGACAACCTGCAGCTTAAATGAATGCATGAAATTTGGTGTTCAGTGCAGTCAGTGAATGCAGTTATCATCCATAGTAGCAGCCTCTAAAATATCAACAGTCTTTGCTTTCCTCTCGCCTGCTTCTTCTCTTTGTATTATCCACCGATGGAGAAATACAGTACGGCTGCAGCGGCCAGAGCAATCCGCTTTTTCCTGGACATTTGCAGCATTCTGTTTGTGGATCAATAGAATGATATCAGTTCCGCTTCAAAACGTTTCCTGATAAGAATGCCAGAGCTCACCTTTTTTTGTTGCAGCGAGTTGGTAGGTGATGGTTGGTAGGTAATTTGTTTGCCATTGTCCAGTTCTGTATCGCGTCACTCGCTGTGAAGCTGGCTATATGTCATTTTCATGACAATTAACTTATCTTTACTTTTGACTTACAGCGAATGCCTTTAAAGGGTTGAGGAGAAAAGAAATAACACTGGAGCTTTGTATTGCTGTCTGTTTCTTCAAGCAAAGTCTGTTCCAATAAAGCTAGTTGCCGTTAAACATAACTTCTGTTTTTTGTCACTGGAATAATTTTCCAAATAAAACGTTCTTACAAATTTGACGTTTTTGACATTAATTTACGACTGGCGGAGCCAGGACAGCGCCGACGACCCACAGAGGACCAAGGTTGCAGGAGTATATCAATGTCGCACAAATGAAGCAAATGTGTGTTCAGTGTGTGTAAATAATTCCTGCGATCAAACTCGTACGAGTAACTCGAGGCAAAAGTTCACTGAATGTAACATTAGGTCTGAATGTAACATTAGGTGGAGGCACACACATTTCCAGGTTATGCATGGTGGGTGTGTCAGAAGTCTGGATGGGAAAATGCGTATAACTGGAAGATGGGCAAGCTAGCCACGTAAAAAAGAAGACATATGCAGAAACAGGATAATACGGCCCAAAGTCACTATCTTCAACTATGTCAACTATTTCAATCAGCCCTACAAGAACAATAACAAGCTCTCAGGAGACAATAAACTGGTTTTATAAAGTAAAAACTCATCACTTCTTTATAATTACTTAACAACAATCATGTCATTGATGTGATTTATTCATGAACCTGACCTGTGGCCAGTCAACTGCATGACTGTCCACGAAATGTGACGTGCTTCAGTGATCAAAGCCAGCAGCAGCGTTCTTTGTGACCTGGGCCTGGAGTTCAGCCAGGGGCCAGGGCTCACCCTGCAGTCCCTTCACCTCAAGCAAGTGAATAAACACAGTCTGAAGTGTGTCGTAAAATCTCACGAAAACATTTATTTGCATTGGATCTTTGGGTTAATACCGGGAAGACGTCCATTTTTAAAAGCAATCCTTCAGTCACCAAATTGTGTAACACCACTGTTCTGACTTTATTTCACTGTATTTGTTTAAAGTAAAATATTTGACTGAGTGACACTGATAGAGAGCCAGTAGGATGTGAACCATGCAGGTGTGAAGAGAAACTTCAATGCCAAACAGCTGCTCAAGTGTGAAATGGAAAGATGGAATTAATCCTCTCTGATTTTGGAAGCATACGAGGAAAAAAGACTGTCCTGTTATATATTAAAACTATTTTTACATTTCCATCAATCAGATGGAAAAGTTTAAAAATGTTATTAACGCGGAGTGAGTGTAAGGTTCGAGTCCAAACATGATCATTTTCCACTATGCATCAATCATGCGAACCCCCCATTTGATTTGTTTTTATTTGCCAGTACTGAAAGTGAAAAGAAAGCATCTGAGCCATGTAATTGTGTGAAAGGGGAAGCACCGATGTGCAGCATTCATCTTCTGTTTCGCAGCATAGGCGCCAAGACTGATAGTGAGCACCATGCTAAATCCTGCACTGACAGGTAAATATTGGGCATTCGAAGTACTGTAACTACAGGCAGGGCATGTTCAACGATGCACATATCCTCACGGCTGTTAAAGCACACGTCTTAAATCCTAATTCTGACACCATGGCAATTATCGCTGAACACATGTGGAAGATGATGCTGTATTTCCCCATATAATTTCCCACTGACAGAATGTAAAGCTGTGGGGGTGGGTGGGGGTCCACTGTCCGCGTTCATCTAATGACAGCTTGTTTCCAAAAGTACAGATACCAGATTCAAGCAGTAGCAAGTTTTCCTGTGTGTGTGTGTTATGCTTGTCTTTCATTCATAGAGTTTTTTGTCTTGAACCGCCACTTTTAATCTTGCACTTCAAAATCAGCTCACACATGTTTTTGGAAAGGAAAGAAAGTACTTGTATTTGCTTTCAAAATGTAAAGATAGCTGCATACCTGTTATTATTTTTCAAAAGAACCATACACGTGTACATTATTATACTCCAGCCATCCATCCATTTTCTGAGCCGCTTCTCCTCACTAAGGTCGCGGGCGTGCCGTAGCCTATCCCAGCTATCATCGGGCAGGAGGTGGGGTACACCCTGAACTGATTGCCAGCCAATCGCAGGGCACATACAAAAAAAACAACCATTCGCACCCACATGCACACGTACGGGCAATTTAGAGTTGTCAATTAACCTACCATGCATGTTTTTGGGATGTGGGAGTAAACCGGAGAAAACCCACGCAGGCACGGGGAGAACATGCAAACTCCACACAGGCGGGGCCGGGGATTTAACCCCGGTCCTCAGAACTGTGAGCCAGATGCTCTAACCAGTCGTCCACCGTGCCGCCCATTATTATACTATACATTTTTTTTTTTTTTTGATTTTTGAAGTGAAATAAGACTCATTGGAGGCCAGTTTAAAAAAAATTAATGACAGAGGCAGTGGGTGGTTTATATGGAAGCGTATTGCATTCACTTGGATAAAAAAAACAACAACCAACAAACTCCTGTTTTTCTGAGTAATTTTTTGGAGGGCTTTGTTGTTTTGAATATTTGTTTCTGTTTTTCTGACAAATGTTTTTCCACCTGCTTTTCTGACATTTTTTTTCTGTTTTTCTGACAATTTTTTTTCCCACCTGTTTTTCTGACTAATTTTTTTCTGAGTTATTGGGACACATCGAACTCACGCGAGAACCTGCGATCTGCAAGTGAGTCTTTGCAGACTCACTTATGGCGGATTACTGCTGGGCCGGGATTTTGGTACATACGCCGGCGAAGCCGATTCCGGCGCCTCAGTTGCACACCATACGGGTCCAGTATTTTCATCAGTCTCCTGATCGTCTCTTGAGTCACCACGTAGCCAGCCTGAATGCATTTTAAATGCATCATCTTGTATCCATGGAGTATACCATATCTGTCCAACTGATTCTGGACAAACATTGCTGTATCTAGCAGATCTGAATGGGCTTTCCTCCTGAACAAACACAAAGTCAGCAGGTGCCTGCATATTGTCGACAAACTAATAACAATACCATCTATGTGACTCAAAGACAGGAGTAACTCCCAGTGTCTTAAACCCATATCAAAATAAAACTTGATCAAACTAAATAAGCCGCTCATGTTGCTTACTACGGAGTCCGCAAAGAGTCACTTGCAGTTCGCAGGTTCTCGCGAGTTCGATGTGTCCCGATAACTCAGAAAACATTAGTCAGAAAAACAGGTGGAAAAAAATTTGTCAGAAAAACAGAAAAAAATACACAGAAAAACAGAATTTTTTTTCAAAAAGACAAAGCCCTCAAAAAAATTACTCAGAAATGTTTTAATCCAAGTGAATGCAATACGCTTCCGTAGGGTTTAACACTCTGCTTTTGTAATGCGGAAAGAGAATTAAAGTGGTCGAGGCGAATGACATTAAATTGTTCGTGATGTTCTGAGTGTGTGCTCGCAGGTGGGGCCTTTGAGGTTGCAGCCGGACATTTACAAACCAGAGGAAGAGATGAAGGAGAGAGAGGAGTTGAAAAGAACCACGGGGCAGAATGACCGTCTCATTTTAATGGTTCGTGAGCTGGAGAGGGAAAACAGTGACGTGGCGTCCAAATACCGTGCTGTGAGTCTGCTTCTCTAATTCATCTTTTTTTCGTTTTCCTTCAACCCCTCGACTGGGGTGGAATTTGCGATGAATAAGGGAATTTGAACATAGTCATTAGACCAACACTGTGGATGGATGATATACAGTAAAGTAGAAAATGATACCCTGGAGAGAGATAAAGTCTCTCTCTCTTTCTCTCTTTCTCTCTCTCCCTCTCTCTCTCTCTCTCTCTCTCTCTCTCTCTCTCTCTCTGTCTCGCTCTAGCTCTCATTATTTGTTGCTGTGTTAGATTGGTGCATGACAATGTTTTATTCATTAATGTGGAACATTCCTCAGATTAGGCTCCCTCTATTCATTATGGTCCCCAAAATTTTATTAACTATATTTTGTAACCGAGTACATCCCTCCCTACATGCCAGTTTGGCGTTCAACACTACAGTTTTTCTCAATTGCTGAAACACTTTTCTTGAACCCTCCACCCATTTTCCCAATACACGAATAATCTTTATTGCTCACAATAGCAATGTATTTGTCCAAACAAAACAAAAATCCTGTTTTGCACAGTTGTTGTTTTTTTATTTAAAAAGTACTAGCCCTACAAGTAGTCACTGATGGTGTAGTGGTACACTTGCCTGACTTTGGTGCAGGCAGCGTGGGTTCAGTTCCCACTCAGTGAGGGTGTGAATGTGGGTGCGAATGGTTGTCCGTGTCTATATGTGCCCTGCGACTGACTGCCGACCAGTTCAGGGTGTAGTCCGCCTTTCGCCCGAAGTCAGCTGGGATAGGCTCCAGCGCCCCGCGACCCTAACCAGGATAAGCGGTGTTGAAAATGGATGGATGGATAGCCCTACAAGTAAACAGAAAATTGATGTATTGAAATGTTTTTTTGGTACAGCTATGTCATATTGTAAACATGTACGTAATGAAAAAGTAATTAGGCCTACTTGTTCACATCTCTGAATCTTCAGACAATGGTGGACACAGTACAGCTGCCGGTTGGGCTGCATTCGCTGCATTCACGCTTCCCTCGTTGTCAAACTGAGGACAAGAACATGATCTATAAAAGCTGACAATATTTCATCTGAAATATGTAATTGTTCTTTGTCTTATACCTCCTCTCGCTCCTCTTCCTCCTGGACCACCTCTTAATCTGCCTCTGTCTCTCTGATTGTCTCTATACATAGTGACACTTCAACAACTAGTGCTCTCTGAACTGGCTTATATTGGTTTCTCACATCATTAGCCAAAAGTGTGATCAATTTTAAGTTGCTGTATTTATGTTGAGACACCTGTGATTTGATTGAGTTTCACTTTTGCTACTTGTGCTTACCATTATGCAACACTAGTGCCTCAGAGAGCAAAATGTGTTTCGTGGGTGAAAATATGTTGACAAAAAAGAGTGACCAATTCAGTACGTGGGTTCAGGGCACTGAGCATTTGGTTCAGACAATATAATTTTGTGTTTTAGCAACTGAGAAAAAATGTAACATACACCTGCATGTAAATTGAAATTACCCTAGATTCATTAAACTTTGTACAGTAAAATGAAATAATTTCTCAGATTTCACACGGGACTATTGAATCAATTGATAATGTAAATCAGCACCTTTTGCACGACTACTTCAAAGAGAAGAGCTAATGTTACACTTGTGGTCGTGGTCAGCAAAGCCCTCTTTCTTATGCCATAAGCCCTCTTTTTATGTAGCGGAAAAAATGCCCGAGTCAAACCGATGACTAAAGCCGATAATCATTTTGGATCAGTGTTCTGATAGGGTGAAAGCAGAGGCAATGAGGCAGGGTGATGCAGCAGTGGTAGGAGAGTAAATTTGCACATATATCACAATTTGACCAAAAGAATAACTTTGACAATTATGCTATTAAGCTAATGAAATCATGCTCAATATTGTGACTATGGAACTTTTGACCACCTCCGGGTGGTATTCGCTCCAATGGCACCACTAGTAAACACACACTTCAATCTCATTTGACCAGGGCAAATCGACTGAGAAAACAGGGTAAGTGGCTCCAATGATGATTTTAGCCACACCATTTTATTGCAGCTCTCAGTTGTCTTAAATGTGCACCGAGGAGTAATCCTGGAGGAGGTTCAATGGAGGATCTATAATGGAGGAACCACTATGTGTGCTTAAAACAGAACCTAAAACCAAGCACAAAGTCTAAACACAACAAACATCAGTACTATTTGACACCCTGAATTCCTGTGGCACACACCAAGTATATCTTTAGCCATCTGTCATGTTTTTTTTTTGTCAAACACTGCAACAAAGTGTTTAAAAAAATAGCTATGTTCTTAATACATGTAATGCCAGCAGGCTTGCATATACAGTACCTGTACACAATAGTACTATAAGAGACTACCATTCAAATATCCTAATACTACAGTGACATACTGTGATACTTTAAATTCCCCAGATACTTTGAAGAGTGATGTCAATGACAAAAAAACGACAACAAAAATCATTAGATTTTAAAATGTTTTCAATTTGATTTTAATTGGGAAACTTCCATGCCAGTCTATTCAAATGGTAAAATTTCCATTTTTCAGTTATATCAATTGTGTTCAGAAGAAAAAATAGATAATTGATATACTGTACATTGCAAAGTATATGAGGTAAGGGGACTTTCATTAAAAGCGTAGATGTCAACCAGTTGTCATGAAAGTTAAGGCTATGTTTTATAGTTCTTGCATTTTATAGTGGTTGAATTATATTTACACCTGTAAGGTTTAATAATTGTAACAAATCAAATACTGTGAAGCACGTCATATTATACATTCATTATTGCTCATTAAATTTAGTCAGTGTGTTAGTCTCAATATTACCAGTGGTTTAACTATTTTTAAATGTGTATTACTGTAAACAATCTGAAGATATTACTTCTAAACATTGACTGAGGTTTTTATGATGGTGACAGTTTGACCTTCAAACTGATTCTTTTTATGTAAAGTTAATAGGAAAACAAATTGGAAGTCCCAGAATGAATTGTTTGACCTTAGAGGTTCCACTGTAGGCCAAGCTACAGACGAATACTACTGACAGTAAACATGATAAATTTCCACAGAGTAGTCAAAGGTTGCTGTTTCACTTCTATTTAATGTGAGAATTAGCTTTTTTAAAATAACAACATGTATATGATGACAAAAGTCCATTCCTTTTATTATTACATTTTCCAAACGGAAAGTGAATGTGTATCAAATAAAGTCTCCAGATGTCCCAATTTTGCATGTGCAGAAAAGATCAATCCATACTCATTGATTATTATTATTTTTTTTTTTTTTTTTGGGGAGGAGGGAAACTTTGGGACAGAAAAATTGCAAGGGAAGATGAATAATTGTGGAGAGAAGGCAAGTGACGTGTCAAGTGAGGCAAGGCTGAGGACACTTCAAGTGTCACGCTTGGAAAAGATCATGCCCTTGTTCATCGATGGACGGTCAGCTTTGAGAAAAAGGGAGATAATATTGCATAGTAGCAATGAAATCCCCACTTTTTGGGCTTCATTTCTATTGCAATAAATAAAGCCAGCGGAAAATTGTGCTTATTAATTTTTGACAGCCCTTTGTATAATCGCATACTTTGTGCTATGGTGATGCTTTCAAATAAACTTACAGTCTATGGGTATTGGATCATTGTGGCCAATTCCTTTAGTTTCGCTGAAGACTGAAATTATTTGTGTTTGACATCAAATAATGAATATGGGACAAAAAAAATTAACATATCAGCCTTAATATACAAGTGCAGTATTCACACCTGCATCTGATAGACATGATAGCGATAACAAAAGTCAGGTTTTAGGAGTATACTTTACTGGAACGTGCGCGCGAATCGTTGTTTGTTTATATTCTGCCCTGCGTTTGGCTGGCGAGGGTGTACCCCGCCTCTTGCCCGAAGATTGCTGGGATAGGCTCCAGCACGCCCGCGACCCTAGTGAGGATAAGCGGAACAGAAGATGAATGAATGAATGAATGAAACAGTTCCCAAGTGTCTTAATGACATGTTTGTGACATAAATATTTTTTTTTATGCTTGTCTCTGTACTGTGCAGCCTGCTTTCCTCATATTATTGCTTGTGAGGAGTTTGCTTCGTCTACTTTTGTGCATGAAGTCTTCTGTGACCAGTGAATTGTGATACCTGCCTCTGGAGATTGTTGCTGATGTCACTCACAGTTATTTATTTATTTATTTATTTATTTTTTTTAGGATCTTTCTTTTCAGCTCTCAAAATATCTTCAATTGTTGCTGTTTTCCTTTATCATCCCATAGACATCCGTTCTTTCTTCTCCGGGACATCCAAATGGTTTTATTGACTATGGCCAATGTTTTGTCTTTAGCTCTGATTGAGTTTCCATCTTTTCTCAGCATTGTTTGACTCTCATCCATATACACCTCCCTGGTTTTCAAAACCCAAATCTGGAACTGAACGTTAGATATTAATTGGTAGTTATTGTTATTTGAATCAGCAATGTAATAGGACACACCTGGGCAACAAAGCACACCTGTGAGCCACATGTTCTAATACCGTATTTTCACAACCATAGGGCACACCGTATTAAAAGGCGCAGTCTCAGTTACGGGCTCTATTTCTGTATTTAAAACACACATAAGGCGCACCGTATTATTGGGCGCAGGCATGTTAGAACACGCTAGCTTAAAACATACGGTAGCATGCATGCACGCTAAAACAATGTTTTTAAAAAGGCAGCGGGAGCAAAACTGAGTTTGGTTGTACTTCATTGAAGTATTTAACTATCTACTCATGTTATTTTTTTATCAATCCTCATCCACAAATCCATCAAAGTCCTCATGTTCTGTATACGAAATGAAAAGCTGGGCAAGTTCTCAATCAAACACACCAGGTTCGAGTCAGTCTCGTTGCTGTGGGGCTCCTTAAAAATGATGCCTAAAGCTCGAACAACAGTCCAAGCAGACATTAGCCCAAGCATCCACAATCCATTCACAAATTGTGGCGTTACTCGCCCGGCGCTGCCTCCTAGTCTTAGTAAAGCTGCGTTCGTCATCTGTCATCCATCGCTCCCACGCAGCTCGCAACTTCACTTTGAACGCCATGTTTACACCGATGTCCAGCAGTTGGAGTTCATTAATCCATTGCTCGAGTCGGTCTTCCAACTCGGGCCACCTCGCCTTGTTTTCCACGAAATGAAAAGCTGGGCAAGTTCTCAATCAAACACACCAGGTTCGAGTCAGTCTCGTTGCTGTGGGGCTCCTTAGAAATGATGCCTAAAGCTCGAACAACAGTCCAAGCAGACATTAGCCCAAGCATCCACAATCCATTCACAAATTGTGGCGTTACTCGCCCGGCGCTGCCTCCTAGTCTTAGTAAAGCTGCGTTCGTCATCTGTCATCCATCGCTCCCACGCAGCTCGCAACTTCACTTTGAACGCCATGTTTACACCGATGTCCAGCAGTTGGAGTTCATTAATCCATTGCTCGAGTCGGTCTTCCAACTCGGGCCACCTCGCCTTGTTTCCGCGTTTTGTTTTTCTTTTTTTTTCTTGGCGAAGCTCGTTTTCCTGCTTCCTCCACTTGCGAACCATGGATTCGTTGATCTTGAATTCTCTCTCTGCTCGATTCCGCATAACTGATAGCTTGCAGTTTAAACTGTGCTTCGTAAGCGTGTCTCTTCGTAGGTGCAATTTTCGACTGCGTTCAAGCCAGCCTCCACTCGTAAAGTAGCAAAGCCAGCCGCCCCTAATTTTATTCATACTAGGCATTACGGTAATAGGTCGCCAACTCGCGGCGAAAGACACTTTCAAAATAAAAGCTTCCCAATAATACGGACGTCAGTGCTCTTCGGTTAAGGAATGCAACCAGCAAGGTTAATTTGAATCTTGAGATACATTAAAAAATGTAGTTCATTTGATATCTTAGGTAGCGGCACGGTGGTCGACTGGTTAGAGCGTCTGCCTTACAGTTCTGAGGTCATGGGTTCAATCCCCGGCCCCGCCTGTGTGTAGTTTGCATGTTCTCCCTGTGCCTGCGTGGGCTTTCTCCGGGCACTCCGGTTTCCTCCCGCATCCCAAAAACATGCATGGTAGGTTAATTGAAGACTCTAAATTGTCTGTAGGTGTGAATGTGAGTTGCAAATGGTTGTTTGTTTATATGTGTGCCCTGTGATTGGCTGGTAACCAGTTCAGGGTGTACCCTGCCTCCTGCCCGATGATAGCTGGGATTGGCTCCAGCACTCACGCGACCCTTGTGAAGATATGCGGCTCAGAAAATGAATGGATGGATGATATTTTAGGAAAAATAAATGGTAAATGGACTGCACTTATATATATATTTATATATATATTAGATATTTATCTAGATCATCACAGTACCCAAAGCGCTTTACAAAGCCTCACATTCACACACACATTCATAAACCAATGGGCGACTGCTGCCATGCGAGGCGCTGCCAGGCCCACTTAGAGCAAATAAGGGTTCAGTGTCTTGCCCAAGGACACTTCGACATGCGGACAGTCGTAGCAGGGATTCAAACCTGTTCTACCTACTGAGCCAAAGCCACCCCGACATAATCCCATTGGTATCGCAAGACAAGTACAGATCTGTGTGACAGACCACCAAGGACTCCACTAAAAGAGGTTTGATGAAGATCTGATATTGTATTTCAAAATAAAAGTCTCAGAAAACTAATAAACTAAATTTTTTAATGCATCTCAAGATTCAAATTAACCTTGTTGTGGTAAACATTTTAAAATTTGCAGGAATTTCATTTGCTTGCATAACAAACCGGCGGCACGGTGGACGACTGGTTAGAGCGTCAGCCTCACAGTTCTGAGGACCCGGGTTCAATCCCCGGCCCCGACTGTGTGGAGTTTGCATGTTCTCCCCATGCCTGCGTGGGTTTTCTCCGGGCACTCCGGTTTCCTCCCACATCCCAAAAAAACATGCATAAATTGGAGACTCTGAATTGCCCGTAGGTGTGACTGTGAGTGCGAATGGTTGTCTGTTTGTATGTGCCCTGCGATTGGCTGGCAACCAGTTCAGGGTGTACCCCGCCTCCTGCCCGATGACAGCAGGGATAGGCTCCAGCATGCCCGCGACCCGAGTGAGGATAAGCGGCTCAGAAAATGGATGGATGGATGGATGCATAACAAACCAGTCGATTCTCCAACAAAGCATTTAAGTGAGGGCTCAAGGACAAAAGTCGCCTTGCAGATCTCAAACAAATATGAGCTTGACAACACGTTACTTCAAAATTACACCTGAATGTGAAATATGAAGTTTAGATTGTGAAAAAGGGGAGGTCTGTGGTTTCATTTAAGTGTATACGTCCTTATGGAAACAAACCAGAAAAAAAATATTATCCACAGACTCAGATAACAAGTCACTGATGGTATAGTGGTACACTCGCCTGACTTTGGTGCGGGCAGCGTGGGTTCAGTTCCCACTCAGTGACGGTGTGAATGTGAGTGCGAATGGTTGTCCGTGTCTATATGTGCCCTGCGACTGACTGGCGACCAGTTCAGGATGTAGTCTGCCTTCCACCCGAAGTCAGCTGGGATAGGCTCAAGCGCCCCGCGACCCTAACCAGGATAAGTGTTGTTGAAACTGGATGGTTGAATGGACTCCGATAACACAAAGATTAAATGTTTAAAAAAAATTGAAACCCCCTCATTTGGCATATGTTAAATAATACTTCAGACCTTCAAGTTATCTTAACTCTGAATTGTGTATTTAAGCTTCCTTTTCTGGCTTTCAACTGCATCTCTGTTGCATTTACCATAGGGTGTGTTTGATGAAGTTGATTGTCATTGCCCTGTCAAAAAAAAAAACTTGACAAAATATGCAGGTCTATAATGATTATATGCAGTTGCGTTCAACTGCATACAATCACTGTTCTTGGTAGAAATTATATTACTACATGGAAAATTATTTAGCAGTTGTGTCGCAGACTTATAGAAAACCTAAAATTCATTATATGCATGCTACTGAGTCTGTGTAGTTGAATAATGAATTGAAAGGGCCGTGTTCAAATTAATAGTAGCATGAAGTTCTATTATTGAGATAATTCATTCTGTGAAAAAAAGGTTTAAATCAGCTGACCCTTATCTAAGGATGAAGCCAGCACATTGTACATGGATTTTTCGCTGAAAATCTGACAAAATGGGTTGTTGTAAATATTGTTCAGAAGAATAGTTTACTTTGATTAAAACCTTCAATGAACAGAAACATCTAAAGAAGTACAGAAAATGATGGGGTGCTTGGCAAAAAAATATCTCCACTGCTTTAAAATGGAGAGCTAAACCAGAAAGACATGTAAGAAAATGGAAGACTACTATTCAAATGATCAAATTCTCAGCAAATGATCGCTTCCAGGGTGATCCAAGACATTCTGAAGTTAACTGTGAGTACTGTGACAATTAGAAGTAGTCAGTGTGAAGCTAATCTATTGGCAAGAAGCAAAATTACAACAACCCCAAACACAACAATAAATGAGCAGCATCAGGAATTGAGCAGCCAGCTCAATTGCAGGACAGTTTCCAATTCAAAACCCACGAGGTGACACAAAATAAATTCAGTTTCCGGGACAAAACCAAGAAATGCCGAGGAATTGTGGAATGCTGTCAAATCATCCTGGGGTGGAATATCTATTGACAGGCGCAAGAAGGTAGTCAACTCCAGCCAAGGCAAATGGCTCAGAAACAGGGGTTATACAACTAAATATATATAGTTTAGTAAGTCACAGGAATGCTAAATATTTTTCAGTTCATACAGTAAATATTTGAGTTTGTAAAGAAAAATTTAGATATCCTATTTTTTTAACAGCCCCTAATTTTCTTCATTTTCTGGAAAGTACTTAAAAATTATATATTTTCTTCATATTTTGATTAAGAATTTCATGCAGTGTTCTCAAAGCAAAACTCTCCTTTCAATGCACAGCTATTCTTATAAACGCATCTGTAAAACTAGAATGACACTCAATAGAATGAGGCCCAATGCCATGACCAACTTGGAGTGTGGAATGCTGCATCTGTATCTGTTAGAAAGTAGCCTACTTCCTGGGTCATGGGTGATGACAAACACCCAGGTGTCACTGATGCCATTGAGACTCAAACATTGTAGAAGGTAATGGCTGCTCAGTATGTTTCCACAGTACTGTAGATCCCTTTTGTTTTTAAGAATAACCTTGTTTTTTTCTAGAATGGTTTGGTATCTATGAAAAGATAGCTGATTCTAGTAAGTATTTGTTTTGAGGGAATCTGATGGAAATGTAAAGCTTGCCCAATTGCCTTAGGCATTTTGAATTGGATATCATTTGAAATCAGTCGTCTTCTCTGAAATAAAGAAAGAGAAGTAAATGAGGAAAATAATCATCCATCCATCCATTTTCTTCACCACTTATCCTCACGAGGGTCGCGGGCGAGCTGGAGTCTATCCCAGCTATCTTCGGGCGAGAGGCGGGGTACACCCTGAACTGGTCGCCAGCCAATCACAGGGCACATATAAACAAACTACCATTCGTGCACACATTCACACCTAAGGGCAATTTAGAGTCTTCAATCAACCTACCATGCATGTTTTGGGGATGTGGGAGGAAACCGGAGTACCCAGAGAAAACCCACGCAGGCATGGGCAGAACGTGTAAACTACACACAGGCGGGGCCGGGATTTGAACCCTGGTCCCCAGAACTGTGAGGCATATGTGGTAACCAGTCGCCCACCGTGCCAGAAAATAGTCATTCATTAAAAAAAAATAATGGCATGCGAAGACATTTTATCTTGTAGCAGTTATAATTTGAAATGTATTAGTTTCTTGTCCGTACAGGAAGTCACTCAAGAGTGGACTTGACGGACTGGTGCTTTGTTGTCCTGTTTCGCAAACACTATGCTGTACATGGATTACAAATAAAAGAAGTAATTCTTTCATCATGTTCAAAACAAAACATTTCAATTTATCTTTAGTCAATGTTTTGTTGAGTCCACACAGAGCAAAGCACAATAGTCCCTCAATGTTCTGCCAAGAGGAATGCTGTGGCATTGTGGGAGGCCATGTGGGTGTGAGAGCATGAGGTATTTATGTCAGTTTTAATGAA
Source organism: Phycodurus eques (assembly GCF_024500275.1). Classification (NCBI taxonomy): domain Eukaryota; kingdom Metazoa; phylum Chordata; class Actinopteri; order Syngnathiformes; family Syngnathidae; genus Phycodurus; species Phycodurus eques. Next base: position 15,661,341 of record NC_084543.1, on the reverse strand, counting down.
GACTGAGAGGAGGATGGACTTGGAATTCTTCACTGGATTCTTGTTTTTGCTATTGTGTTGTGTTTGATAGTTTCAACATTGTGGTCAAGGGATATATTTCTATGGCAGAACAATGCAACGTGGAATGCTTTAGGGTCACCTGTCTTCATATGACATCATCCTCATATGACTTGTTTGAGCACAGACGGAAGAGCTTCTGAAGGAAACTACAGAGGTGGTCTAGATCTCAATCTAGCATGGACTGTAAGGTAGCTGTTTGTTATTTGCAAAAAGCCAGACAAATATATGAGGAGCATGTTTGGATACAACAGAAGACCTTACAATATGCGGTTAACATCTTAGAAAAGGCTGAAGATTTGACGAACAAAGTAGATGGAGAAGTACCAACAAATAGGTGGAGAGACTAGCCAAAGAGTACCAGCTGCTGGATCAACATCAGTGAGTGAACTATTATCGTACTTTCTGCCATAATCCACCTGGAACAGCAAGAACAGCTGTACACCTTTTAAAGGAGTGATACAGGGGATGTAATTAGACCTCTTGGCTGAAGCACAGAAGCATATGCCATACAAAGAAAGGCTGTGTATCGACGAGAAAGTTGTCTCCAAGAGGATGTCTTTAACGTGTGCTCAGCCTCGCCACTTCCTCTTAGCTGATGCAGAAGAGTGTAAGCGGAGCCAAGCTGACCCTGGAACAGAACCAGAACCTGATGAACTGGATTGGGATGGCTTTAGCACCACATTGGAGAACAGATTACAAACTGTAGGTAAATCTTAATTACAGTAAACCTGGTCCAGTGGAACTTTTGGAACTCAACCACAATATGTTCCAAAAGGCCGTACGACCGACGTCAATTTGATAATGTCAGTGGAGTTTCAGTCGCTCTTATTAGGGTAAACAAAATAATACACAGAACCAAACTTTTCATCCAATTTGTATTAACTGTACATGTAAATGTTTGAATAACATTTTCACATTCTTAATTGACATTAAGAGTCTAACATGATTAGAGATAGCTATTTGTAATGGTAAAATGTAAAAACTTGCTGGAGCCTCACTGTAATGAATGCGTAACATCCTGTTTCTATTTTTCTTTTCTTAAACTCTTTTCTTAACACCCGCTGATGACGCACAGAAAGCGAAAACATGCAGTTAATCCGTTGATGGTCACTGAACTCAGGTCTCGATATGTAACTGTCCCACGTGATATCATGTCACTTTACGTCTTTTAAGTTTTTTAGACTTTAAAGCACTGTAAAGATTTTTTTCTGTAACATTTTAACATAGTTGAATGCAAAACTACCGTAAGTCAAAAAGTATATTTTGTTAATAATAAAACCTGATAATAAAATATGTTAACACTTGGGTTTGGGATTTTCTTGGACATCCATTTTCTTCCTTCGAGTCACGGGAGCAGCATCTTAAGCACGGAAGCCCAGACTTCTCTCTCCCCAGCCACTTCATCCGGCTTTTCCAGGAGGGGATACCAAGGTGTTACCAGGCCAACCAGGAGACATAGTCTCTCCAGCTGTCCTGGGTCATCCCCGGGGCCTTGTCCCGGTGGGACGTGCCCGAAACACCATACCAGGGAGGCGACCGAACTTCTCACACTATCTCTAAGGCATAGCCAGGACACCCTGCAGAGGAAACTCATTTCGCGCGCTTGCATCCGTGATTTTGTTATTTCGGTCATGACCAACAGCTAATGCAGCTCTATGGGGGGCACAAGCCAGTGCAAACTGTAGGCCAGTCCCAAGCCTGGATAAATGCAGATGGTTGTGTCAGGAAGGGCATCAGGCTTAAAAATTTGCCAAACAAATATGAGCGTTCATCTAAAGAATTCCATACCGGATAGGTTGTGGCCCGGGTTAACAACGTCTGCCCCCGGCACCGTTAACCTGCAGGCCGCCAGTGGAAATTCAGCTACTATGGGTCGAAGACGAAGGACAGGTGGAAAGCGGGTTATTAGGCAGAAAGAGAAGAGCAAAGCACAGAGTCTAGAATAGAATGTGGGGACTTAAAATTTTGGGACTATGACAGGAAAATATCGGGAGTTGGTTGACATGATGATTAGGGGAAAAGGAGACTTTTGGGTGGAACCACAAAGTACCGGAAATCATATAACAAAAGAGGGTTAGCTAAGAAGAAGTGGGACACTGAGAGGACCGAGAAGAGGAAAAAGGAATACATTGAGATGCGACATAAGGCAAAGGTAGAAGTGGCAAAGGCCAAACAAGAGGCATATGATGACGTATGCCAGGTTGGACACTAAAGAAGGAGAAAATGATCTATACAGGTTGGCCACACAGAGGGATGGAGATGGGAAGGATGTTCAGCTGGTTAGGTGATTAAGGATAGAGACGGAAATGTGTTGACTGGCGCCGGTAGTGTGATGGATAGATGGAAAGAATACTTTGAGGTGTTGATGAATGATGAAAATGAGGGAGAAGGAAGAGTAGAGGAGCCAAGTGTGGTGGACCAGGAAGTGGCAATGATTATTAAGCGGGAAGATAGAACGGCATTAAAGAGGATGAAAAATGGAAAGGCAGTTGGTCCTGATGACATTCCTGTGGCGGTATGGAAGCATCTAGGAGAGGTGGTTGTGTAGTTTTTGACCAGCTTCTTCAACAGAATTCTAGCGCGTGAGAAGATACCTGAGGAATGGAGGAAAAGTGTGCTGGTGCCCATTTTTAAGAAAAAAGATGACGTGTAGAACTGTGGGAACTATATAGGAATAAAGTTGATGAGCCACTCGATGAAGTTATGGGAAAGAGCAGTGGCGGCCAGGCTGAGGACAGTATGGTTTCATGCCGAGAAAGAGTACCACAGATGCATTATTTGCCTTGAGGATGTTGATGGAAAAGTACAGAGAAGGTCAGATGGAGATATATTGTGTCTTTGTGGTTCTAGAGAAGTGCCCTGCGATTGGCTGGCAACCAGTTCAGGGTGTACCCCGCCTCCTGCCCGATGACAGCTGGGATAGGCTCCAGCACGCCCGCGACCCTAGTGAGGAGAAGCGGCTCAGAAAATGGATGGATGGATGGGTTATGACTGAGGCGTATGACTGAGTACCCAGATAGGAACTGTGGTACTGCATGCGGAAGTCTGGAGTGACAAAGAAGTATGTTAGAATAATACAGGACATGTATGAGGGCGGGCGGCATGGTGGCCGACTGGTTAGAGCGTCAGCCTCACAGTTCTGAGGACCCGGGTTCAATCCCCGGCCCCGTGGAGTTTGCATGTTCTCCCCGTGCCTGCGTGGGTTTTCTCCGGGCACTCCGGTTTCCTCCCACATCCCAAAAACATGCATTAATTGGAGACTCTAAATTGCCCGTAGGTGTGAATGTGAGTGCAAATGGTTGTTTGTTTCTGTGTGCCCTGCGATTGGCTGGCAACCAGTTCAGGGTGTACCCCACCTCCTGCCCGATGACAGCTGGGATTGGCTCCAGCACGCCCGCGACCCTAGTGAGGAGAAGCGGCTCAGAAAATTGATGGATGGATGGATGGATGTATGAGGGCAGCAGAACAGTGGTGAGGTGTGCTGTAGCTGTGACAGAGGAGTTTAAGGTGGAGGAGGGACTGCATCAGGGATCAGCCCTAAGGCCCTTCCCGTTTGCAATTCTGATTGACAGATTATGACACAGATTATGTTAGACTGGAATCCCCGTGGACCATGATGTTCACAGATGACATTGTGATCTGCAGTGAAAGCAGGGAGCAGGTGGAGGATCAGTTAGAAAGGTAGAGGCATGCACTGTAAAGGAGAGGAATGAAGATTAGCCGAAGTAAGACAGAATATATGTGCATGAATGAGAGGGGTGAAGGGGGAAGAGTGAGACAACAGGGAGAAGAGATAGCAAGGGTGGAGGATTTTAAATACTTGGGGTCAACAGTCCAGAACAATGGTGAGTGTGGTCAGGAAGTGAAGAAACGGGTCCAAGCATTTTGGAACGGGTGGAGAAAGGTGTCAGGTGTTTTATGTGACAGAAGAATCTCTGCTAGGATGAAGGGCAAAGTTTATAAAACAGTGGTGAGGCCAGCCATGATGTACGGATTAGAGACAGTGGCACTGAACAGACAACAGGAAGCAGAGCTCGAGATGGCGGAAATGAAGATGATGAGGTTCGCTCTTGGAGTGACCAGGTTGGATAAAATTACAAATGAGCTCATCAGAGGGACAGCCAAGGTTAGATGTTTTGGAGACAAAGTTAGAGAGAGCAGACTTTGATGGTTTGGACACATCCAGAGGAGAGAGAATGAGTATACTGGTAGAAGGATGATGAGGATGGAGCTGCCAGGCAAGAGAGCTCGAGGAAGACCAAAGAGAAGGTTGATGGATGTAGTGAGGGACGACATGAGAGCAGTTGGTGTTCGAGGGAAGGATGCAGGAGATAGGCTTACATGGAAAAGGATAACAAGCTGTGGCGACCCTAACGGGACAAGCCGTAAGGAGAAAAAGAAAGAAGAAGGTCACGACAAGTGTTGCCACAGTTAACTTGAAAACGTAATTTACCGTATTAAAAGGCTCAGTCTCAGTTACGGGTTCTATTTCTGTATTTAACACATACATAAGGCACACCGTATTATTGGGCGCAGGCATGGTAAAACATATGCTAGCTTAAAACATACGGTAGCATGCATGCACGCTAAAACAATGTTTTTAAAAAGGCAGCGGGAGCAACACTGAGTAAGGTTGTACTTTATTGAAGTATTTAACAATGTACTCACGTTATTTTTCTATCAATCCTCATCCACAAATCCATCAAAGTCCTCATGTTCTGTCTTCAAAATGAACTGCTGGGCAAGTTCTCCATCAAACACGCCAGGTTCCTTCTCGTCTTTGTCAGAGTCAGTCTGGTTGCCGTGCGGCTCCTCAGAAATTATGCCGGCTTTTACGAAAGCTCGAACAACAGTGTCAGAAGACTTAGCCCAAGCATCCAGAATCCATTCACAAATTGTGGCGTAACTCGCCCCGGCGCTGCCTCCTAGATTAGTAAAGCTGCTTCGCCATCTGTCATCCATGGCTCCCACGCCGCTCACAACTTCACTTTGAACGGCCTGGTTACACCGATGTCCAGCGGTTGGAGTTCCTTCATCAAGCCTCCCGGAATGATGGCAAGCTCAGAGTTATTGCACTCAGTCGAATGGTGACTGTAGAGACGCTTCTACCTGCTGTTCTTTGCTCATTAATCCATTGCTCGAGTTGGTCTTCCACCTCGGGCCACCTCGCCTTGTTTCCGTGGAAACTCAGCTTCATCTTCTTGACTTGGCGAAGCTCGTTTTCCTGCTTCCTCCACTTGCGAACCATGGATTCGTTGATCTTGAATTCTCTTGCGGCTGCTCGATTCCCATGTCCCTACGAATAACTGATAGCTTGCAGGTTAAACTGTGCTTCGTAAGCGTGTCTCTTCGTAGGTGCCATTTTCGGGGGTCATTCAGCAAACCAATGCACATACCGGAACTATATACCTACTGGGGGTGTGTCTTTAGCGTCCTCTGTCACGCGCACCCTTCGCCCTTTACGTCCGCATGCTGTCCTCAGTCACGTCCGCCTTCCTCTATAAAGCATCGTGTCGGCAGAAAATGCTCCCAGTCAGTCAAGAGGAGTGCTCATTAATGTCACAACAACATTTACAGATTTTGGAACTCGGTGCACACATAAGGCGCCCCACACTATAAGGCGCCCCGTACATTTTGTAGAAAATTTAAGACTTAAGTGCGCCTTATGGTCGTGAAAATACAGTAGTTAATTTACTTATTACTTGAGCTTAAAAGTAACTTAGTTACTTTAGTGATTACATGATTTCAAAAGTAACTAAGTTAGAAAAACTAATGTTTCAGTTACTTTCAGCAGCTGTCAAGTGGCAGCAATATCACTTATCCACAGTACAAAGCATTAGCTTAATGGTACCCATTACTTGATAATGTATGCCGCACAAGTTACAGAATGATGACGTCAACATGAAAAAATTACTGAAATATGAGTGTAGTTGAAGCCACATTAAATGAGCAACTTAGAGCAGTCTTGACATACCAAATAGCCACCTAAATATAAACAAGCACACCGTTCTCAGTATACTTCTTTAAAGACTGATAGATCGATAGATAGACAGACAGACAGACAGACTGTAGAAACCCTGCCAATTGTGTGGGGGTCCATAAAGGGAACTGTGTGTGTGCCTGTTTGTGTGTCTGTTGGTGAGTGTGTGTGTGTGCGTGCGCGCGCATAGTGTTCAATGAACCTTAGTATTGTCCTCTTTAGAGAAACTCGAAGCAGTGACTGTATGTCCAGTTTAAGTATGCCAATCCCTCGTCACCGTCCATTGTGTTTGCGCCGCTGGCTGCTTGGGTACACGTCAGTTGACAATGTGCCTAAAACGTGGAACACGTCACGTGACGTCATTGCCCCAGATGGCGCCATCTATAAATATTTCCTCTTTTTTTCGATATTGTAGTTAGTCGTTGTGTGCATTTTAGTTATGGATAGTTAAGAATATAGTGTGTTTCGTCTGTTTTATTAGTCATTATTAAAACAAAGGCTGAAAATTTGTCTACACTTATGACATGCACTGTGACTGAATCAATTGTCCTGGTTATTGACTTGCCTCATGTTCCCAAGCACTGTAGTGTGTTAACGGTAAATATCTGTTGTCTGAGCATAAATAGCATATTATTATTCAAAAGCATATTAAGATGTTTCTCGTGAGTAAAAAAGTAACTATTGGCAGATAAATCAAAGTAACTGTAATCTGACTAATATAAAAAGTAATGCGTTAGATTACTTATGACATCAGCGGACCACATTTTTGGGGTAACACGTTACTGTCATCACTGGTCACGACCAAGAGCGCGATACCATTGGTCTTATTTTTGGACCACACTGTTCCTTTAGGTGGCACATCTGACTGGTTAGCACATCTGCCTCACAGTTCTGAGGACCCGGGTTCAAATCCGGCCTCGCCTGTGTGGAGTTTGCATGTTCTCCCCGTGCCTGTGTTGGTTTTCTACGGGTACTCCGCTTTCGTCCCACATTCCAAAAACATGCATGGTAGGTTAATTGAAGACTCTAAATTGCCAGTAGGTGTGAATGTGAGTGCAAGTGGTTGTTTGTTTCTATGTGCCCTGCAATTGGCTGGCAACCAGTTCAGTACCCCGCCTCTCACCCAAAGATAGCTAGGATAGGCTCCAGCACGCCCGGGACCCTAGTAAGGATAAGCGGTGCGGAAAATGGATAGATGGATGGACGTGTTCCTTTAAAATCTTTGGTTCAGACTACTCTACTGCTATGATATTCAACTTAGTTTTGTTAGAACTATGCTAGGTTAATCCGTTTGGACCATATGGATCTGGTACCTCGTTCAGCAAGAGGTAAAGAAGATACTGTTTAAAAACGTTTTTATTTTGTATCAGTGGGTTCAGGCCACATTTTCAAACATAAATTCCATTGGATGATAATAGCCCCGAAGCACTTCCACTGCTAGGTTTTGTAGGCACCTATTAGGCGTCATATCATTTTCTAATAATAGAAGTTGGCGAGCAGCCATGTGGAAAAGCTGACAGGGAACATAACAAGTACTTTTATGGGAAAAAAACTACACATGGAAAATAGGTTGCTTGGTCATTTTGCAAATGGCCACATATTCTGATACTATTTGCTGATTCCAAATACCTTGCCTATGATGACTGTTTCTTAAGAAATCAATATTAACCAGATTTTTCACTCATTTTCTGTTCTTTTCACTCCTGTTATGGATGGTTGCTGCTGACCATGAGCTCTGGTATAAGGCTAAACTTGTCTATCAGGTCAGCTCCTCACGTCACTGTGTTGATCTTTGTAGCAGAGCTATATTAAGGAGAGATTAGACTAACAAAGAGAAAGATTTCTTCTTGCTGCAGGAGGGAACACACATTTTGTGGCATATTTTGCGGTAAGTTTTTTTTACCCTCTTTAATTTATCTATGAGTCGCAAATTTGATATTCAAACGACTCTTTATTCTAACACTTTTCTCATCATTATTTTCTCATCGCTTATCCACTTTGAAATCTGCTGTCGGGAAAAAAGACCAGTGTATTTACCACGATGAATTCTAGCGATTATATTATCTCTGTTGCATTCTGTTAAAAGACTCATTGGATTTGACCATGGTCTGCCGAATCTGTCAAGTTTTTTTTCAATACTCGAGGCCAATTTACAACTTGGTCTTCAGCAAACTCTCTGGAATTATTGTCATATGCCAAACAAAAAACCCTATCCATTTTGACTACTAAATACTCAAACCTAAACCTTTGATTTGTTCAGATTTAACCATCCCATATGAAATGTTAGAATTCAAATAATCTATTCTTTGCAACATTCTGAATATTGTTTTGAGTGACCCTTTAGTATAGCTAATAATGTAAGTGCATAAGTAAGTTATACAGGTAATAAAATAATAAAAGTTATTAAAACCCTCATACCATTCAGATAACCTTAGCTTTGATGAACAAATTACTTTGGTTTTTTAATTCTATGGTTTTCATTTTATTATTTTCTCTTTGGTTCATTGTTACATTTGTGGCTAAAGGACAGACACACGGGAATACAGACTGGGAGGAGATGGGGATCACCTTATGCAGAGCTGCTTGGTCCTATGTTACTCTGTTGGCAAGGATTCTGGAATCTTATTTGACTTTTGGACAAAGAAAATCAGATCTTTTTGAAGAAAATCAGATCTATCTGAAGAAAAATCTGATCTATCTGATTTTCTTTTGTCACTTTTCCAAGTCTTCAATCGCTAAGTCCACACTGAATCTCTAGCTAAAGACAGCAAAAGTGGCCAAGATTGGTGATGTAAAAATGAAATGTGTGAAAATGAAATGACGGTTTGAGATCTGTGAAAGTAAACCTTCAGTTTACTTTTTTTTCCAATGAGGAGCTCTGACTACTGCCACATGATGGTATGGAGCAGTATTATTTCTTACACTTGCGTAGAAGTTACGTGCTTGTTGGACGTCGGGTGTAGTCGTTGCTGTGTGTCCAGTGCCATGTTTGAGGCTCTACTGGACCCAACGTGGGTGACTGTTCGCCGACACAGCAGTAGACTGACAGTCTACCCCGCCCGCTCGGTGTGCCTTAATGGGTCACACAGTTGACTTTCCTGTAGCTGCCATTGGATCAATTCTCATTCACAATAACACCCTCCAATCAACTGGTATGCAGTCCAGGGTGTAGTCCACCTTTCTTGTGTTAGGCTCCACACTCCCTGGCCTGACCCTGAACAGGGTAAGCAGTAAATAAAATTGATGTAATTTTATGATACAGCATTGCATCACCACAACTTTACTGATTTTGAATCCATCTGTTAATTTATTTTATGTGGAAATTATTTCAAAAACTGGCTGGAGAATCACATTAATAACAGGACACATCAATGCTGGGCACCAATGCAAGTACAAGCTCAAGTCAACCTCTTGCAACTGTGCGGTGGCCATGGAAGTGTTCCACACTTAAGCGCAGCACATAGACCATAAACTCGTCAAACAATGAAAACTTCAGGTCTCAAGAGTGCCCAAGCACCGTACAGATAGGTGTGGGTACACCTTAAGATTGTCTATTACTTTGCTTAAGATTGCATGCTTTAAAAAAAAGTCATCACAAAAGTAGCATAAACAGTTCACAACCAACATCTAACTGTGTGCAATGACCTCCAGGAGCAGTACACTGCCCCCGTGTCGGAACTGCGCTGTGTCCAACTGGAGAAGACACAACGTGAGCTAGAACAACAACTATCTGGCTTGTCAGAGCGTCTGGAAGAAGGGGAGGTCCGTTCAACTCAGCTGGCTCTCCACAGAGACAGGATGGAGGAAGAGTGTAACAGCCTCAGACAAGACCTGGACCAACTGGAGGGTGCCCTGATTGCGTGTGAGCGGGATAAAGAGGTAGACAATCATTTCCACTGCCACCATTTGGGGCCAATCCAAATTTTACCCCTGAGCCCTTCCCCTTCGCCATTCCTCTTCCCCTTACCCTTCTGTTTGGAGGGCCAAGATGAAATTGAAAATGGTAGCTGGACTGCACTTACATAGAACTTTATCTATACCCTACGGTGCCCAAAGCGCTTCACAAAGCCTCACATTCGCCCATTCACGCATACATTCACACACCAATGCTTCCATGCAAGGCGCTGCCAGCCCCACTGGAAACAAAATATGGTTCAGTGTCTTGCCCAATGACAGCGGATCGTCGGAGCCGGGATTCAAACTGGCGAACCTTCAATGAAGCCTTAAGATCACGCCCCTAAGGAATTGGGACGACACTTGAATACCACCATGTCATCACCCCTCGCTGCCTGCTGGCTGTGTTGTCAGCAGACACGACAATTGTCCACATTTCCAAGATGCCATCTTGTGTCAAATGAATGTTACTATTATGAATTTCTTGTTAATTTAAATTTGACTGGCAGTTTATGGGTAAATGCAGTTTCTAAAGGTGACTGGTATTTTGAAATTATTTTTAAAGTGTTAACTACCACATGGTAAGGTGCCTCCATTTCTCTATATTTCATTGTTTATCGACTCTAGGAACTCATTTTTATGGAAGGAACACATTTGGACAATCTGACTTTTAGGCCTAATGTTTACCCAATAAATAACACCAACAACAACCACATGAAAAAAAAAACGTAATCATACATTTGTAAAAAGAAGAAAAAAATAATATCTCAAACAAAATAGAATAAAAAATACCTTTATTGTCCCTGTCATAACAACAATGAAAATCAGTGAGGCATCTCACAATTTTGAGCGTTGAGGTAAAACATATAAGCACGCAATTATAAAAAAAGATACACTTATTTACAAGACATTAATTATTATTATTATTCACATTTTGAAGAACCCTCCACCCCAACATTGACAACTTAGCCAAACATTCAACTATGTGCTAGTTAGCATTAGCTAACATCGATAATACTGTTAGCTCATGTTAATCTCTGCTAACATTGCAGCACTGCTTAGCTTTTGGCTTTGTCTTGACCCAACTATTTTTACACAAACTATTAAAAAAACCAATTTTCCTAAATATGTCCCCTTTAAATATCAACAAAAGAAATGTCCTAAAAGTAGAACTGCACTCTTTCTCTCTTTGACCATTTTCTACATACATTCCAGCCATATTTTAAGGCTTTACAGCTGATTGCTGCTTGGACGCTTCAAGGGGACAAGTTTATCTCACACAGAGGCTAAGATGAAATGCCCATTTCAGTCCCCAACTAAATCGCACTGAGGTGTAATAAAGGATTAAGACTCTATCTTTATCCAGGAATGCCCAAAGTATGCAGGGCACCAATGTCACGGCATGCTGATGGAAAAACTTACTGAATGGTGCAGATTGCCTTTCCAAATTTTCCACAGTTAATTTGAAGCGGCCTTTTGAGTTTGAGAGGTTAGGTTTGGAGACTTGTCCTTTATGATGATGTTTTTCTTGGCTAATTGTTCTGCTGTGTGCTAAAGAACTTAAGAGTGTAACACGATGCTTGTTGGACAACTGACATCAAGCTCTGGGGGGAAAAAAATGGTGTGGCTATATTTAAAGTTTGCAGCAATTTAAAAAAAATAAAATAAATATGATGAGATTATATGATAGGACAAACCTTTATTTTACTTTTCTCTCCATTCCGATCGTATTGACTATGCAGTTTGTGATCAAGTTAAAATGAAGCATTGCGCTAGTTCGCAGATTCTGAGCTACAGCATTTCTCTCACGTCATATCAGGGATCTGATGATGTAAAAACAGAAATAAGGTCCTCTACTCTTTTTATGAGAGGAAATGCTTTATGAATCATCAAATATGTGTCAAAAAAATAGTAAAAACCTCTAAGGGAAAAGAAATTACAACCCTAATTCCAATGAATGACATAAATACAAACAGAATACAATAATTTGCAAATCATGTTCAACCTATATTTAATTGAATACACTACAAAGACAAGATATTTAATGTTCAAACTGATAAACTTTATTGTTTTTAGCAAATAATCATTAACTTTGAATTTTATGGCTGCAACACATTCCAAAAAAGCTGGGACAGGTTCATATTTACCACTGTGTTACATCACCTTTTCTTTTAACAACATTCAATAAACGTTTTGGAACTGAGGACACTAATTGTTGAAGCTTTGTAGGTGGAATTATTTCCCATTCTTGCTTGCTGTACAGCTTCAGCTGTTCAACAGTCTGTGGTCTCCATTGTCGTATTTTACGCTTCATAATGCGCCACACATTTTCAATGGGAGACAGGTCTGGATTGCAGGCAGGCCAGTCTAGTACCCGCACTCTTTTACTACAAAGCCACGCTGTTGTAACACGTGTAGAATGTGGTTTGGCATTTTCTTGCTGAAATAAAAAGATGTTGCTTGGATGGCAGCATATGTTTCTCCAAAACCTGTATGTACCCTTCAGCATTAATGGTGCCTTCACAGATGTGTAAGTTACCCATGCCATTGGCACTAACACAGCCCCATACCATCACAGATGCTGGCTTTTGAACTTTGTGTCCATAACAGTCCGGATGGTTCTTTTCCTCTTTGGCCCGGAGGATACGACGTCCACAATTTCCAAAAACAATTTGAAATGTGGACTCGTCGGACCACAGAACATTTTTCCACTTTTCATCAGTCTTAGATGAGCTCGGGTCGAGAGAAGCCAGCGGTGTTTCTGGGTGTTGTTGATAAATGGCTTTTGCTTTGCATAGTAGAGTTTCAAGTTGCACTTACGGATGTAGCGACGAACTGTATTTACTGACATTGGTTTTCTGAAGTGTTCCTGAGCCCATGTGGTGATATCCTTTACACATTGATGTGGGTTTTTGATGCAGTGCCGCCTGAGGGATCGAAGGTCACGGGCATTCAATGTTGGTTTTCGGCCTTGGTTTTCGGCCTTGGTTTTCGGCCTTGGTGTTCGACTATTTTCTCACGCACTTGTTCTCAAAGAGGTGAACCTCACCCTATCTTTGCTTGTGAATGACTGAGCAATTCAGGGAACCTCCTTTTATACCCAATCATGGCACCCAACTGTTCCCAATTAGCCTGTTCACCTGTGGGATGTTCCAAACAGGTGTTTGATGAGCATTCCTCAACTTTTTTGCCACCTGTCCCAGCTTTTTTGGAACGTGTTGCAGCCATAAAATTCTAAGTTATGATTATTTCCTAAAAACAATAAAGTTTATCAGTTTGAACATTAAATATATTGTCTTTGTAGTGTATTCAACTAAATATAGATTACAAATCATTGTATTCTGTTTTTATTATTTTTTTTTAATTAACGTCCTAAGTTCATTGGAATTGGGGTTGTATAATAGACCTTTATAATATTCATTCATTAATCTTACATTCCGCTTATCCTCAATAGGGTCGCAGGCGTGCTGGAGCCTATCCCAGCTATCTTCGGGCGAGAGGCGGGGTACACCCTGAACTGGTCGCCAGCCAATCACAGGGCACATATAAACAAACAACCATTCACACTCACATTCACACCTATGGGCAATTTAGAGTCTTCAATTAACCTAACCTGCATGTTTTTGGGATGTGGGAGGAAATCGGAGTCCCCGGAGAAAACCCACGCAGGAACGGGGAGAACATGCAACCTCCACACAAGCGGGGCCAGGATTTGAACCCTGGTCTGCAGAACTGTGAGGCAGATGTGCTAACCAGTCTCCCACTGCGCTGCCACCTTTATAATACTAATAATAAAATATAATAGTTTGGGTGAATGGCAGACTACACCCTGGATTGGTCGCCAGTTAATTTTAATGAACATACAGATATAGCCGACCATTCACAATCACATTCCCACTGAGTGGAAATTGTTTCTACACTACCTGCACTTAAGTCAAACGAGTGTTCCACTACAGTGCAGTGACCACACCACCCATGCTTAAAGTAATACCCCAAAACTACGTTTCCATGTTTTTATTGGATACACCCTAGAAACATTCACAGTCGAGGTTGGAAAAAGTTGGCTAATGGCTTCTCCAAGAGCTCAGGATTCAGCCAACCTGGAGACTAGTTTGGGCAGACTACACCCTGGATTGGTTGCCAGTTAATTTTAATAAACATATAGATATAGCCAACCATTCACAATCACATTCACACTGAGTGGAAATTGTTTCTACACTACCTGCACTTAAGTCAAACGAGTGTTCCACTACAGTGCAGTGACCACACCACCCATGCTTAAAGTAATACCCCAAAACTATGTTGTCATGTTTTTATTGGACCCACCCTAGAAACATTCACAGTCGAGGTTGGAAAAAGTTGGCTAATGACTTCTCCAAGAGCTCAGGAATCAGCCAACCTGGAGTCCAGTCAATGAAGTAAAAAATATTGGTTTAAACTGCCTCGTACCATGAAAAAACAAAACAAAAATTTAAAAAGAAAACACCAGTTTTGAATTTTGTCTTCTGAAGAAGCATTGTTTTATGTTTTTCATTCTCTATGTGAGCCATCCCTTGGAAAAAGCACTCTCAGAAGAGTCTTGAGTTATGCATGCATGTTCTTGGAATGTGGGAGGAAACTGGAGTACCCGCAGAACTTGCAAACTTCACACAGGAAGGTCAGAGCCATGAGCCCGGATTTGAACCCATGACTGCTGAACTGTGAGGTGGATATGCTAAACAGTCATCCGCCATAATAAGGGAGCAAGCATAAAAAGGAGACACAATCTTTCATTAGTGAAAATGAACTTTATAAAATACTTTATTGCCAGTACATCATGATGTGATTTGCATTGTGAGTTGTTTCACAGAATAATTGTCATTGTTGTTGTTTTCTGTACCCTTGCAGCAAGCTATGGAGGACCTGCACAGTGAGGAGAAGAAGGTGGATCTGTTGTCCCAGCAGAAATCCCAACTACAGATGCAAGTAGAAGAGGTGAGTACTTTCTGTATGCCCTTGCCAGAGTTAAATGTGTAGCATATATTGGTTTTAGATAAAACGTAATTTATATGAGAAAGAAAGAAATTCATCGAAGGTGAACGCCTGCGTTCACATCCGGGTTAGTCCGAATTATTATTTTAACGTCACAATGAAACTATGTTTGTCTCAAAAAGGGCTCCACGTTTCTTTTTTATACAGGTAAAATTTGGAAAACAGTGATGAAAAACCTCTTATCAGGTCATAATCTGAAGGTTGCTACAGGAAGGAAACAGGAGTCCTCAATCCCAGAGGTGTCTTGTCGCATCCAAACACAAATGATACAAGTAGTGGATTTTTGTAGAATATTTAATGAAATCTAACAGGGGAATCTATAGGAACCAATACAGAGGGGTCTAACTACAGAACAAAGGACAGAAACATGGTAAAGGAGGCTGGACTCGGGGTGCAAGATTGCGTAAAGATGTACGGTGAACAATGCATAGAGCTGGGAGTTCCTGTTCCCGTTAATTTAAACCCAAATATCAGAATCAGAATCAGAATAATCTTTATTTACTAAGTATGTCAAAAACACACACAAGGAATTTGTCTCCGGTAGTTGGAGCCGCTCTTGTACGACAACAGACAGTCAATTGACAGAGAACACTTTGAGACATAAAGACATTGACAAAAAAACAGTCACTGAGCAATAAAGGGTTAATAGTTATCCGGTGGCGGCAGGGTGGACGACTGACTGGTTAGAGCGTCAGCCTCACAGTTCTGAGGTGCGAGGTTCAATCCCCGTCCCCGCCTGTGTGGAGTTTGCATGTTCTCCCCGTGTCTGCATGGGTTTTCTCCGGGCACTCCGGTTTCCTCCCACATCCCAAAAACATGCATTAATTGGAGACTCTAAATTGCCCGTAGGCATGACTGTGAGTGCGAATGGTTGTTTGTTTCTATGTGCCCTGTGATTGGCTGGCAACCAGTTCACCGCCTCCTGCCCGATGATAGCTGGGATGGGCTCCAGCACGCCCGCGACCCTAGTGAGGAGAAGCGGCTCAGAAAATGGATGGATAGTTATCCGGTAATGCCGGTACATTTATTTATTTTGACAATTGTGCAAAGATGCAGAGTCCTCTAGCACTTAAAGCAGTTCGAATGACTAATATTGCAATAGTCCGGTACAATGACCATTGTGCAAAGGGCGCCGAGACTTCAAGGAGTGTATGCAGTTTAAAGTGACGAGTAACGCGATAATCTGGGATATTTTTTGTAGAAAATTTGCCTTGATATATCGTCTTGATATAAATATGCACCAATCTGTACTTCAGTAGACCGCAAGTTGGATTTACATTGCTTGGAACACAATTTAGGCAGGCTGGTCAATCTCCCGGATGCTTGGCCGATCCGGTCGAGGAACAGGTGGATTTCACGGAAAAAGGAGGAAGGAAAAAAATAGAAAAAGCAAGAAAAATAGTTTCAAGTGCAGGGCGGCCGAAGCCCTTGGATGACGCTGGTCGCCAGGCGTTCGGCGAATTTGCGTCGCACCTCCTCCCTAACGGATCAGTCAAAGCTACCTCACACGCACCAAAGCGTGGTTGCGGGGTGTGGCGGAGCATTTCTGCCGTCCGCGTTCCATTGAGTGTGTCTCCCCGCCTCGTGGTGGGTGGTGGGGTTCGCCGGCGATACGCCAGCTCTTCGGCAAGGTGAAAGAGCGGACGAGAGCGAGCGAGCCTCTAAAGGCTTTTGTTCCATCAGGGCATACTCGCTACAAACGTAATCTAAAATGATTAGTTCAGTGTGTTTGCAGCACCCTTTTTTAGGTGCTTATAGCCTCATTGCGCAACCAAAACCCAATTTAATAGATTTGATCCATCTGTTTGGAAATTGATTCAATGACTTCCATTTTTCTTGAGTGAATTATTCCCTCCATCAGAATCAGAATCAAAATCAGAATCAGAATCATCTTAATTTGCCAAGTATGTCCAAAACATACAAGGAATTTGTCTCCGGTAGTTGGAGCTGCTCTAGTACAACAGACAGTCAATTTACAGAACACTTTGGAGACATAAAGACATTGACAAAAAACAATTGTGCAAAAAGATGCAGAGTCCTCTAGCACTTAGAGCAGTTCGAATGACTAATATTGCAATAGTCCGGTGCAATGACCATTGTGATCCATTTTTGACACCGCTTATCCTGGTTAGGGTCTTGGGGCGCTGGAGCCTATCCCAGCTGACTTCGGGCGAAAGGCAGACTACACCCTGAACCGGTCGAGCAGTCAGTCGCAGCTCACAGAATTATTCCTACAAATTCAGCTTCATTTCACCATGATTATCCATTTGAATTAAACACAAGATACCCCAGGAGGAATTCTGGTTCTGCATCCAACATATCATAATATAGCAATTATGATCTCACATGAAAACAATTTACTCATTTCATAATGATACTCGTATCACTGTTATAATTAATATAATGCACTTAAAAATGCATAAAAAACAAAACATGAACAAACTTAGACAAATCATCCATCCATTTATTCATCCATTTTCTTCCGCTTATGTGGGGTCAGTCGTAGGGGCAGCAGCCTAGGCAGACAGGCCCAGACTTTCCCCACCCATTACATCCAGCTCTTCCAGGGGGGATTGATGCGAAGGCATACCTAGGCCAGCCATGAGACATAGTCTCTCAAGCGTGTCCTGGGTCATTTCCTTGTGGGACGTGCCCGGAACACCTCACCATTGGAGGCATTCAGGAGTCATGCTAACCAGATGCCCAAGCCACGTTATCTGACTCCTCTCTATGCGGAGGAGCAGCAGGCTCTACTCAGAGTCCTCCCATATGACCGAGCTTCTCACCCTTTCCCTAAGGGACAGCCCAGACTCCCTGCAAAAGAAATGAGTTTTGGCTCCTTGTATCTGTGATCTTGTTCTTTTGGTGATGACCCACAGCGTGGGAACATATGTGAAGGTGGGAACTTTGATCTACGGTGTTTTTTGTCTTTTGGCTAAGTTCCTCCTTCACCACAACAGACCAATGCAGTGACTGGCTGTCTGCATCACGGCAGACGCTGCACCAATCTTGATCTCCCACTCCATTTTTCTCTCACTCATGAACAAGGTCAACATTCTTAGGTAACATGTTTACATATGGACACCATTATGTTTGAACATAGTGTTCATTATGGACAATCCGTGACAATCACAGAAGTCAGTCCAATTACAGGACCGCTAGGGTTCATAGATGAGGAGAGCATTGAAGTCCTCCAGAAGAATGAGAGAGTCTTAAGTAAGAGTAAGACTTAAGTCCTCTCCAAGGACTCCCAAAATTGGTGTGGGCATTGCTAGCTATTGTTTGGTCTGTATGCACGCACACACAACAGCCATCACCCCTTCAAAGGCAGAGGGAGGCTACCTGCATCTCTATTGAGTTGAACACGAACATACAGGCACAATACCGGGGTGCAATAAGTGTGCTCACCGGGGGCCACTCCAGAGTGGAAGAGACCCCCGTTAACGGCCGGCCCCAGACGGCCCCGGAGCCCCTGGATGCACAACGTGGAAGTCCCGAATGAGCGAGTCATCCACGATAAACGCAGACGGCACCCATGAACGTTCCTCAGGCCCGTAGCCCTCCCAGTCCACCAGATATTGAAACTTCGTCCCCCTCCGACGAGATGACAACAGCCGCCTCACAGAGAAGACAGGGCCCCCATCCACAAACCGGGAGGGGGAGGGGTATGTGGGGGGAGGAGGCCTGGAAGGCGGGACCAGAGGGGACTCCCGGGCTTGCTTGAGCAGGCTGACGTGAAAACCAGGGTGGACCCGCATCGACCTTGGGAGCATAAGCTTCACGGTGACAGGGTTAATGATCTTTGTGATGGTGAAGGGCCCAACGAACCTGGGAGCGAGCTTCTTGGACTCCACCCAGAGTGGAATATGTTTGGTAGAGAGCCAAACTCGCTGACCCACTTTGTAGTTCGGGGCCGGTGTCCTCCGACGGTCAGCAGCGGTTTTGTAGGACCGTCCCTGGCGCAGCAGCATCTGGCGGGCTCGCTCCCAGGTCCTCCTGCAGCGTCTCACCAAGGTCAATGCCACTGGAAGTGTGGACTCTGGGGCTATGGCAGGAAATATAGATGTTTGGTAATCATGCACAACGTGAAAAGGCGATAGACCAGTGGATGCAGGGGGGAGGGAATTGTGAGAGAATTTGACCCAAACCAGTTTCTGAGACCAGGGTCGCGGCTCCTGTGAAGCGAGACATCGGAGCCCAGTCTCCAGGTCCTGGTACAGCCTCTCGGTTTGGCCGTTGGGTTCAGGGTGAAACCCAGACTGATGGTAACACCCATGAGATTGGAAAACTCCTTCCAAAATTGCGAAATGAATTGGGGACCCCTATTGGATACCACCTTCTTGGGAAAACCACTTTAATACCTGGTGTATCATTAACTCGGCAGTGTCTTTAGCTGAGGGGAGTTTCGGGAGTGCAATGAAGTGTGCCATTTTAGAGAACCTGTCCACGACTGTGAGAATTGTGGTATTTCCTTTCGAGGCCTGTAATCCCGTCACAAAGTTTACAGAGATGTCTGACCAAGGACGTTGTGGTATTGGCAGGGGTAGCAACTCCCCAGAAGGACATTTACGAGAGGACTTGTTAGCAGCACATACCTGGCAAGCATTGACATAATTGGTAACATCCCTTCTAACATTGGGCCACCAAAAGCACTGTTCGACCACAGATTGAGTCTTGGCCAGTCCTGGGTGACATACAGTCCGGTTAGTGTGAGCCCAGTGGATGACTCTTCCCCTTTAGGTCAGAACCACATAAAGCCTGTTTTCAGGGCTAAGAGTGTTCTCCAGAGCCTCCTTTACTGCAGTCTCAATGTCCCAAACAAAAGCAGAAACAAAACATGACTTGGGCAAAATGGTTTAAGGGTCAGACAAAGAATTCTCTGCGCAGAAAATGTGCGATAAAGCATCTGGCTTACCATTTTTAGAACCAGGTCGGTAGGATAACGTGAAATTGAATCTAGTGAAAAACAGAGCCCATCTAACCTGCCTCGCATTTAATCTCTTAGCAGACTTAAGATATTCCAGGTTTTGTGATCTGTCCATACTAAAAACGGAGTATGTGCCCCCTCTTGCCAGTGCCTCCACTCCACCAAAGCCACCTTGACTGCCAGCAGTTCATGGTCACCAATGTCATAATTTATTTCGGCTGGGGTCAGTTTTTTTGAGAGATAAGCACAAGGATGTAACTTGCCATCCTTGAGAGATTTCTGGGAGAGCACTGCTCCTATACCGGCATCAGACGCATCAACTTCTACCACAAACTGCTGTTTGAAATCTGGCAAAGTGAGGATGGGAGCGGAGGTAAAGCTCGATTTAAGTTTCTGAATAGCTGCCTGACAAAGCGGGTAACATACAAAAGGTCTGTGTGGCGAGGTAAGATCGTGCAAAGGCGAGGCTATAGAACTGAAATTTCTAATGAACTTTTTGTCATTAGAAACATAGCCCTGAACATCACATGGCGGCTTGTAACAGTTCTGGGCGCAATTGCTGCCCCAGGACATAACCTGCCCAGAGGACTAGTCAATGTGGGGGTTATGTAATTTCAACGATGGGTTCCCTAAAATAAGGTCATGATTCATGGCGTCAAAAACATGAGAACTAATGCGTTCCGAGTGAGAATCAGGAAATGTCAATGTGAGTGTTTGGGTGCAGTGAGTGATCTTGCCCATAAAACTGCCATCTGCAGCATAGGTGTTGTGGTGGCGTTTTATTTGAAAGGTTCTAAAGGTGCATACGTCTAACGAGGAGGGATTTGCGTAAATTTGCGTCAGAACCAGAGTCATTTAATACAGGTGGATGAATTTCTTGATCAGGGGAGCATCGTGTCACTTTAGGAAGAACCCGGGCAGGGTCTTCCTTAATGAAATTCAGACTTACCTCTCCCGTGCCCTTGCTACCAGCACCGGTCGGTAACTTTGACATGACAGTTGCTCACGGAATGACCCAACTGCCCGCAGTCGAAGCACCGCCCTTCCCTCAGCCGGCATTGACGTTCCTCAGGAGAGAGACGGAACCTGCCCAGTTGCATGGGTTCTTCCGTGGTGACACTAGCCAGTGGATTGAGACCGGCAACCTTGGTTTGGCTGGTCACCGAGGCTCGTCCTCCAAGTGCGCGGGATGCAGCCCTCTGCCGAACTCCGTCCAGCTCGCGATCCAAAAGCCTCCTGACGATCTTTATGGCGAGAGCGATGAGAGTGTCCAAGTCGCTCGGCAGGTCTAACGGGACCAAATGATCCTTCATGGCGGGGGATAGTCCTTGAAAAAAGGAATCGAGCAGTGCCCTATTATTCCACTGACTCTCAGCTGCTAGAATGCAAAACTCAATCGCGTAATCTGACACCCTGCGCTTGCCTTGTTGTAAGGTGACAAGGGAGCAAGCTGCCTCACGATCTGGTGTGAAAAACAGAAAAATTGCTCCATAGTCTTTACGATAAAAGCCCACGAATGACACGCCGCAGAATTGCGGCTCCATTCAGCAGTAGCCCACGCCTCCGCACAACCAGTCAGGTAGGAAATGACGAAAGCGATTTTTGCCCGCTCGGTGGGGAAGGCAGCTGCCTGCAGCTCAAAGTGGAGTTCGCACTGAGTGATGAATGGCTTAATGTTCCCAGAATCCCCAGAGAACCTCTCCGGGCGAGAGATGTGTGGACAGACAGCAGCGGAGGTGGCAGATGGCTGCATGGTGACTGCTTCACATGGAAATGTTGGTACCGTGGCGGTATCGGGTGTTGTGCCAACTGGTTCCTTCTTTTGAATAATTTTCATAAGAACTTCAAACTGTGAGGCCACCTGTCTCATCATATTGTCCTGATGTTCTGATAGTCCCTCTAACTGAGGGTGGAGGGCAGCAAGCTGCTCATCCTGCTTCGAGAGGCGTTGACCCTGCGCTTTAAGGGCTTTGCGCACCGGGTCTGAGTCTGCTGGGTCCATGTTATGGCCAGTTCGTTCTGTCATGAACGTAACAGAGGATAGGACTCAAAAATGCAAGACTCCAAAACAAATGGACAGTTTAAAAAAAAAAGAGGTTTAATATACGGGCAGAGGTCAGTACACATGCAGGCAATCCAAAAAAGGCAACACTATCCAAAAACATGAGGCAAAAAGGCGAGGTCGATAATCGGAACAGGGTCGAGTCTTACTGTGAGTCTTTGACGTGCAAACAAGGAATGCTGGAACGCAACGACAAGGTACAACAAACTGGCGACGAGAAAGAATGAGACACGAGGTTGAATGCAAGGGGTAATTAGGGTGAACGAGGCACAGGTGGTGAAGATGCGCTCAGGAGCAAGTGTGTATGAAACAGGGGGAAGACAAAAACCGCCCATGACAGTGCCTGGCCGGGTCCAATAGTTGAAGGCCCACCAGGCACTCAGTCCCTCTTCACCACAAGGTGTCAACTCAAGGAGAACTTCGACAAACTCATGTATAAAATGAAAATATAACTCTCTAAGCTCCATTACACTAAAAAAGACTAAGAAAAAAAGAAAGAATGAGACACGAGGTTGAATGCAAGGGGTAATTAGGGTGAACGAGGCACAGGTGGTGAAGATGCGCTCAGGAGCAAGTGTGTATGAAACAGGGGGAAGACAAAAACCGCCCATCACAGTGCCTGGCCGGGTCCAATAGTTGAAGGCCCACCAGGCACTCAGTCCCTCTTCACCACAAGGTGTCAACTCAAGGAGAACTTCGACAAACTCATGTATAAAATGAAAATATAACTCTCTAAGCTCCATTACACTAAAAAAGACTAAGAAAATAACTACTGATCTAGTAAAAAAAACTAAGGCAACACCTACATTGGTAACATCATGACTACAGATATGTAAAGTGTTTTAGATGAGGAACAGAGACACATGATTGAGTATCTTCATCTTTAATGACAATAGAGCATATACAGAATAAATTCATGCACACATTGTCAAAATAAACGAAAAAAACATGCAAGTACAATTGTATGGTCAAATGCTGTGTCAAGTGTATTCGCATGGTTTGTTTGTAGCTCGAGTATCAGCTGGAGCAGGAGCGCTATCAGCGTGAGGAGCTGGAGAAGAACAGTAGGAAGATGGACGGTGACAATCTGTGTACTCAGGAGAGTCTGGAGGGGGTGGACAAGACAAGAAATGGTCCAGAAGAGATCATCAAAAGGTAAGAGTTAGATTTGCATGAATGTTTTTTAATGTAAAATGCATGTTGTTTGGATGTGCAAGTTGGTGACATCAAAACAACATAAGTTTGGGAGATTTCAAATGTATTTTTGGTGAATTTTTGCAAAATTCTGAAGCTGAACTTTTTTACCGTAATTCCAAAAGACATTTTATATTTACACACACACACACACACATACACACACACACGGCACGGTGGGTGACTGGAGAGCACATCTACCTCACATTTCTGAGGACCCGGGTTCATTCCCCGGCCCCGCCTGTGTGGAGTTTGCATGCTCTCCCCGTGCCTGCGTGGGTTTTCTCCGGGCACTCCGGTTTCCTCCCACATCCCAAAAACATGCATTAATTGGAGAGTCTAAATTTCCCGTAGGCATGACTGCGAGTGCGAATGGTTGTTTGTTTGTATGTGCCCTGCGATTGGCTGGCAACCAGTTCAGGGTGTACCCCGCCTCCTGCCCGATGACAGCTAGGGATAGGCTCCAGCACGCCCGCGACCCTAGTGAGGAGAAGCGGCTCAGAAAATGGATGGATGGATAAAACCTGACTTTTTGACAGGGTTGTGCATGCTCTATACTGTACTTGATTTACATTATTATCCAACTAGAAAAAAAATAAATTCTTAAAACCTCAACGCGAGCACAAAGTTAAAAAAAAAAAAAAAAAAGGTCAAATGGATATTCCATTAACCTGAGGACTGGTGTGAGATATATACATTTTGAAATGTTTCAGAGCCAGTGGACTATATTAAAAAATGCCGACATTTTCCTATAATGAATCTCTCGTGAAGCATGAATGCTTAAACTCTGACATGTCTCTTTTAAGGTGCACTATCCACCCACATGCACTCACTAATAGGAGCAAAACGAGTCATCCACAGTAACAACTGTCATAATACACCCTCTCTGACACGCTCTGTGCACACCAATGAGCAGTTTAATCTGCATTACAATGTTTAAACCCCGCCGGTCATTATGTTAAAAGATTCTCTGTCACTGTGATCATTAATGAAAGTGAATGAGTCACTCAGTTCCTAAGCTACTAGGTTTTTCAAAGAGTCCATTACTTAAGTTAATATAAAACCTGTCAATCATTTCATATTTCTTCCATTTTACTGGCATTACATGTTGGCGTAAGAACATTTTGTGCATGATTTTAGTATGGGGGAAAAATAGGCACACGTCACAAAAGATTGTGGCATGTGTGCATACACTTTCACAATCTGAAGAGCTCCAATGTAAAGCAAAGACAGTTTATTATTGTTTTTCATTTACAGGGGTGTGAAACTGTACCGCATTATACAGAGAGATTTTTTGCCTTATAGTGTATATATATGTAGCTAGATAAGGTAACAAAACAGGAAGAACCCCTGTTAGTGTTTAATGTAATGTATGTAGCACTGTACAATCCAGCCATCCATTTTCTGTACCGGTTATCCTTACCAGGGTCGCGGGCGTGCTGGAGCCTATCCCAGCTATCTTCGGGCGAGAGGCGGGGTACACCCTGAACTGGTCGCCAGACAATCCTAGGCACTGTATAAATAAAAATACAAATAAATTAATATACTATACATCTTGTTAAAATTTGATTTGTTGGCTGACATTCTCAATAAAAAGTGACAAACTAGAACTGAGCAGGGCAGACATGGCTCCCACACACATAATAGCTGATATAGAACAAGTTAAATAACTCATAATATATGAATTTAGACTAAACATGACATTTTTTTACCCCAAGGCTTGTCTTGTTTCACAACAGATAATAAAAGATCCCTCTCAGGCTTGTACCTCATTACAGAAATGTGGTCTCTTCATATATATTCAGTTCTTTGTCAGACTTGATGACATAACAGTCCAAGTGAACTCATCAATGTCAGTCGAAGATTGACAGAGCCTCATGTGCAACTCATGGGGGATCTCATAATAGACTTTTCACATGCAGATTACTGCTGATCTGTTCTTGAGAAATAAATACAAACATGATAGAATACTTTCGTGATGTTTGTGAAATTAAATTCATACTGAATTGGGTGAAATCAAATTGAATTTGACACATTAATAAGTGAGAGGTCACCTTAGATTCATCCATCCGTCCATCCACTACCTATACAGCTTTCCCATGACCTCATTATGGCCTATCCCGGCTGACTTCGTACGAGAGGCAGACCCTCAACTGGTCACCAGTCAATTGCAGGGAACATATACAGTTGGCAATGTGAGTTCTCACTCACATTGCCACCTATGGACAGTTTAGAGTATTAATTTAGCCTACAACCAAATTCCACATGGTGATGTTCCAATGGAGAACCCACATTTCCAGACTGTGGGGCAGATGTGCTTACCACCATGGATAACTTTTGTTGTTGTATAGAAGCTGCAATTAAACCCAGGTACACATACGAATTGGGCTGATTCCCCCCTTTTGATCAAAGCAAAGGCCCAATTATTGGCTAAAGAATTATACTGAGCAATTATCCTGTGTCATGGGGTATATGAAGAATTATTTCGCCTCCCCAATCCGCTCCGAGCCCACAATCGTAAAAATCAGAATCAGATCAGAATCAAGAATCAAAAGTAAACCTGTTCAATATTTACAATCACTAATCCTCGTTTGTGGTCAACACAGAATTCGGCTGATTCACAAACTCTGTCATTGTCAAATGTAAGGTAACCAATTAGTAAATGACCTGAAGCTTGTGCTGTTGCTGGACACAAATGGAGGAGCACCTGTTTATGTTGAGTGTTTGCATAATGTGTCCCCCAAGTCATTCACCACAAAATGAACAGAAATGTTTGTCACTGCAATATGGTTACCAGTTAAGCTAACAGTTAGCATAGCGTCTTGTATTTCTTCTTCTATTCTCTTCTTTGTATTTTCTGTCTGTCCGGATGCCCTGCGGCACCGTGCTGCATCTCACAAGTCAGTCTTGGTACTCTGCCAGACATCTGTTTTGGGGGGCGGACTCACAATTGTCTGTGGAGATACGGTTAGCTGTGTGTGGTGTGCTGTGTTCGTCATTGTGAGTACACCACACACTATTTATTGTCACGCGTAAAGTGTTCGTCGAAGTGGTGCGTAGGCAAAAGGTTGACCCAAGTGCAGGGAAGCAGGAGTTCAGGGGAATGTCAAAAAAGTATTTATTACCAAAAAAGGAATATACAAGGTTCCAGGGTTCAAAAAGTACAGTATGTCCTGTATACATACAATATATATTTTTTTATACAATCTTGTAGTAGCAAATATTATATTTTGTTTATGACTTAACCTGCGCATGATACTTGTAATTAATTGTCTATCTGTTTTTGGATTATTTTGGTTTAGTTTAAAATCAAATTCTCGATCTTCCTTGGCAATATAGGAAAGACATGGAGATAAGCAATATTCAGTCCAAGCTTGAAGCTGAAGAGAGCCTCAGCAATGGACTGCAGAGGAAGAGCCGAGAACTGCAGGTAAGTTTACATTTTGTGACGTGGTATTTTTTTCTAGAACAGAACAAAAATTAAATTACTCTTCTGTCTTTCCTTTTTAAATGTCCAGTCATCTTCCAATGGCAGTATTTGAAATCACATACACTGTAGGTATAAAGTAGAGGAGGGGTGAGGCGCGAGCCAAAGTTGCAGTAAAACAGGCCATAAATCCAGATATTGAAATATTATAAAAATTAAGTTGTAATTTCTTTGACAAAGTCATAATACGATCATAACAATATCATAGTAATTTTATGAGAAAGTCATAAACTGTATGCTTTAACCGGCTGAGATGTGCTGCCGCTCACCAGAGACCCTAATGAGGAGAAGCTGTACAGAAAATGGATGGCTGGATAAAGTTATATGGTTATGTTGATTCTTGTGATTCTTACAACTTTCGAAAAATATATACAATGTAGACTTTAAAAAAGTAGATATATAGCAGTTTAACCTAGTAATGTTGCAAGTGTGACCTTTCTTTCCTCAGACTACAATTTGGATTTAGTATCTTGCCAAAGTACACATATATAAATTGTGTTAACTTCTTTAATAGTTTTATTTTACCTTTCCTAGCATTTTTAGTGCAGACAGACCAAGAGAGTTGTCCTTAAAAAGAAGCATTTAAGTCATTTAAAGTAGAAACGATACAAACCCCAATTGTTGGGAAGTTGTAAGGTGTAAAGAGCAAATAAAAACAAAGTACAATTATTTGAAGAAAGCATGTTTTGATATATTCTTATAGGCCCTTTACCATCAACATTTGTTCAAGGAATGCAAACAAGACTAAACATTAACATGCAATGCACAACCTTTATCATCTGGACACATCCAAAGCTTAGATGAGCTGAACCACTATGGCATTAACAGTGGAATACAAAAACAGCATTAACAATCTCAAACAGCCACAAAATGAAGCCAAATATTGCTGCATTAGACTGAATTTGGGAAAAAAGTCCTTTTTGGTGAGTATATTTGGAAAAATCACCACAGAAATGATTAAAGATGATGCAGATGGAAATGTTGTCTTGCTCTGTAAAAAGCATTAGTGTATTCATGCTATTGCATATTTTACTGGCTATAGGACACAATCCAAGTAATGAGCCCGATTTGCCTCTCGCTTTATTTATTGCAATAAAAAGGCAATATACACATAAAAATAAAGTCAAAAAATTGGGGGTTTCATTTCTACTTTATAATATAATAATAATAACATATTTTTCACATGGTGGCACGGTGGAAGACTGGTTAGAGCGTCAGCCTCACAGTTCTGAGGACCCGGGTTCAATCCCCGGCCCCGCCTGTGTGGAGTTTGCATGTTCTCCCCGTGCCTGCGTGGGTTTTCTCCGGGCACTCCGGTTTCCTCCCACATCCCAAAAACATGAATTAATCGGAGACTCTAAATTGCCCGTAGGCATGACTGTGATTGCAAATGTTTGTTTCTATGTGCCCTGCGATTGGCTGGCAACCAGTTCAGGGTGTACCCGCCTCCTGCCCGATGACAGCTGGGATAGGCTCCAGCACGCCCGCGACCCTCGTGAGGAGAAGCGGCTCAGAAAATGGATGGATGGATGGATGGATATTTTTCACAACACCGACTGTCCATCAATAAACAAGCATGCCAGGCTTGTAAAATTCAGTAGGCTGCGCTTTTAACCCTTTTTTTTTTCTTTCTTTTTTTTTTTTTTTACAGCTTGCATAACTTGTTCATTGCTCACTCCTTCTTTTAAATATCCAAAAAGGTGATAATCTGATGGTGGCAGATCGGGTGAGTATAGGGGATTGTTTATGGTTTGTCCAGCCAAAGGAACAGATGATTTCACGAGCACCTTTGCTTGTCACGGAGGTTGCGCAATGTAGGCTCTTTTCCATCACCTTTGATCCTGGACACCCGCTTTTTGACTGTGCTGTAGCCTATTGCTGCTGCCCCCATACACATTTTGCAACCATTTGAAAATGTTTAGTGGTGGATACCCTTCCAAATTCTTTCACAGCTCTCTGCTTCTGATGGGCATCTAACAATGATAGCATTTCCAACATGACGGAAAGGAAGAGGGCAGGATTTTAAAAACAATAGCCCTTCAAACAAGTATTCCAACTGTGAACTGAACATTTCAGAAAAAAATCAATTATTAGTGGGTTAAATTGGGTTCACTACTTTTTGACTGCCCCTCGTATTTCCTGCATTCTCAACTGATTAGGGCCTTGATTATGTGAGGATCGTCATCAGCACAACATGCCAAAAAGCAGCAAAGGTTTGTCACTTGAGTATGAAACTATTACCATTTAAATTGAAACTACATTTCACAACAAAGCTGCTCTTAAGTGTGCTGTTAGTCAAAGTCATTGGACGAGAGAGAATGTCATCAAGGTTAAATGGCAAAACTTTTCATGGTTATTTCTACAACAATGTTGTGCTCATTGTGGTTTTATTACGTGATTGTAAAGCAGTCAGTTTAGAAAGGGTCATCACAGTCCGAGAAAATGAAGTTCTTTTTACCCCAAAGGCTCTTTGGTTTAAATTATGTGGTTAAAAAACAACATATCTGATAAATTGCTACAAAGTGGAACCATATTATCCCTAAATCACCCACATCTCACGGATGCCAAAAAGTCAACAGAGTTCAGAAAATGTTCATTCTTTTATATTGATGCGGAACGTAACCACTTGGTCCGCTATCTAATTTCTCCACTTTGTCAAACAGGAATCGCATTGTTTTCATGTGTATTTGACCCCATTATTTGCAACCTACAGCAAACCTGGCAAAGACAACCTGTTGTCTCCTGCCGATCTCTCAAGCCAGGCAAACAACCATGAATTACATTTAGAAGCCCTGCACTGCCATCTGAAGACATTTAAAAAGAACAAAGTGATAAATTCCAGGAGTGTTGCCGAGAACCTGAATTGTCTGAGCATATGTGTACAGTATGGTGGGCTCTCATCTGCTCTGCAGGAGGAGTGCAAGGCTCGGTACAGATGATTCCCAAGCATTACTTGCAGTTGTTTGGCTTAATGTTTTCCCCTTTGATCGACTCAGGGGGAATTACAGAGGATATAACTACCCACGCCTGCTGACAGTCCCATCAGACACGGGGAGAAGAGACCTTAGCCACAGAGGCCACATCTGATTGTAATTCATGGCCAGTTATTCATGTTGGAGTCCTGATGAGGGGGGGGGGGGGGGGCTAGAAATGATGATTTCCAATGATGGGCTCCTTTTGTTATTGCCTATATTGTTCAAAGGTAAAAAATAAATCAATAAATTCCTTCTCAGAGAAGTGCATTCATAAAATCATTCTAACTTAAACAGTAATTAGTCTAAATCTTATGTACCCACTGAGTCTGCGATCTTGACACATCTGTGGATGCCACAGTGTTTGTTTTGAGGGTTTGGAAAGTAGAAATGTAACAAGAAACAGATATGTGAGTGGTGCATGCTGCGCGTGTCTGAGAAAAAAAGACCGCACACACATATGGGGGTGTGGACAGTAAATTGTTGGAGGACTTTCACAGTGTGTGTGCATGCGCGTATGTGAGAGAGACGAGTCATTCAGTCGGTCAGGCTGCTGCCTCACCATGGCTGTTCTCTCGACAGAGGTCCTTCGCTGGCATGTGAGTTTATTCATTTTTTTTTAAATGTTGTTTAAAACTTGGCTCAATCTTCAAAAAGTTGGAAGTTAAAAATAACTTTTTTTAAAAGTATGAACTTGCAAAATATCTAGGATGTTTTTAGCCTGCATGAGAAAATTCCCATCAATGTGAGTTTTTAGGGAACTGTGAGTAGCAAGTGAATGTTTTTCACCTGTGTTGTTGTGTGAATGGCCGTGGGCTACACGCCCTGTCAGACACATTTCCTGACAATATGACATGGATCGAGGTTGCAGATAGCGCAGGAACGTGACACAACATGTAGCGATGAACCCCTTTGGGAGGAACTGGCAATTTATTCTGATTAGTAAAACAAAATACAGCTTTGTCCTGAGGTTAATCAATGGAAACATTAATGCATTGCAGATGATTTATTGCCAATCCATCATGATTTCACTGAATGCAATAATGCAATTTACTGATACAACGGTGCACATTTGTGGGTTCCATATATATTTGACCAGTTTTGGAAGCTTATACAACCTGATCTCTGCATGTTATGCTCTTAGATGCCATGTAATATATGTGTAGTTATGAGCAGCTGTAAATATGAGTCATATTTTACAAGTTCAGTATTCACTTTGCATGTAAAGAAAAGTCGTGGTTTTAAGTGGATTATGTCAGCAGTGGCTCAAAACAGTAATAGTCACATGAACTAATGCCAAAATAAATTACTACCCAATATTACATGGTATTATATATATATGTGATTTTAGTATATCATTTATTTGGTATTGTTTTTCTAACAGGTGCATGAAAAGCTTTATTAGGATGTTATTTAATTTTATCCCATGCAATATGTGACGTAACAAGGAGCAGTTAAGGATCTTTTGAATGTGATTTATGTGTGTGTGAAAACAACACTGAATACACGTGCAGCATGATTTATGTCATTATTTTTCATGGGATATGTAAAATTTTGCGCCTACTGAGGCAAAATGGGCCAGCGCTCTGGCACTCCTACCAGCCAAACAGCAAGAAAAATACTAATACAACTTAAACAATTGTGATGAAATATAGTGCAATATAATTGTATTATGTCACTGATGGTGTTGTGCACATCTAGTCAAACTCAAGGCCCGGGGGCCAGATCCGGCCCGCTACATCATTTTATGTGATCCGTGAAAGCAAATCATGTGCGTCAATAATGTTGAGAAGAGATATTACAACCATTATTTCTTGTGACCAATCACCATTTTAAAGCAAATTGAATAGTAGGTGAACAATCAATTTATTAGCTTCTGATTTCAAAACTTTGTATCCATCCATTTATTTTGTATTTGCAATAATGTGAGATGATTACTGTATGTATACAATTCTATGTTTTCACAGTCATAACAGCCCTCTGAGGGAACCATAACTACGATATGGCCGACAATAAAAATGAGTTGGCCACCCTTGTGATATGGTTCACAAGCTTGACTTCTATGCATGCAGCGTGGATAGTGACAGTGTGACTGTCCGAGTCCCCCATGACCCTGAAAAGGATAAGCAGTGCAAAAAATGTATGGGTACAATTGTATTATTATAATTAGGGCCCGACCGATTAATCGGACAATATTAGCCCTTTTCATATTTTATTTGCTGATTTTTGTCTTTTTTATTTTGTCTTTTTTATTTTTATTCTACACATTAATAAATTACAACATAAGACAAAGCATAATGACATTCAGAAAAAACATTCAAAAAAAATGTACTTGATTTTTCCCCCTGTTGTAAATACTTCCACTAAAGGACAAAGTATAGTAAAACAGTCAGTTGTTCTGCTTGTAATTCATATCTTTATTGTTGTAAGCATTAAGGTAACAAAAAATATGTTATTTTATTCATGATATATTTATTCATGATATATGTTTTTAATCAATCAGCCGATTAATCAGTTATTGGAATTTTATTCTGCCAAATATTGGAATCGACCTAAAAAAAAACATAGTCAGGCCCTAATTATAATCCATCCATCCATCCATTTTCTGTACCGCTTTATCCTCACTAGGGTCGCGGGCGTGGTGGAACCTATCCCAGCTATCTTCGGGCGAGAGGCAGGGTACACCCTGAACTGGTCGCCAGCCAAATGCAGGGCACATATAAACAAACAACCATTCGCGCACACATTCACACCTAAGGGCAATTTAGAGTCGTCAATCAACCTACCATGCATGTTTTTGGGATTTGGGAGGAAACTGGAGTGCCCGGAGAAAACCCCCGCAGGCACGGGGAGAACATGCAAACTCCGGTCCTCAGAACTGTGAAGCAGATGTGCTAACCAGTCTCCCACCGTGCCGCCCCTAATTATAATATGATATTATATTAAAATGTATTCATAATAACACACATAAAATATTTAAATATAGCCTAACGGTTGTCTAAGCTTCAAATTATACATTCAATTATTATCAAATTATTTCAATGAGCATCCTAAAGGATTAAGTTAACATTAATTCTATAAGATTTCTAAGTGGTTATGACCTCAATTCTGCATTTGCAAATTGTCCTTCAATATCTACACTGACTGGTAATCGCAAAAAAAAAAAAAAAAATCCAATAAAACAAATACCTCAAATGTTAGGACTGGCTCCCAAACCGGACATAGTAGACCCTGCACTTGGTCAGAATACCGACAATGACTGTGGCTCCAGACATTCTTGCTCTAAATTGCTACCTGAGAAAAAATTCAGAGGCACGCCAAATCCCAAGAGACAACAGATTGTAGGAAACCGACTGTCTGTGTGACCACACAAGAACTGTCCTGAAATAGCAAAAAATCTGTTGGGGTGACGCTCCGATATAGACAATGCAATGCATAAGATAACACAAAATGTCTGCTCTTCTCGTCATCCTTATTTGAGTGTAAATTGTATTTTTGTTGCACTGAAGGCCATTCCAATTTTGTGTTTTTTTTAGGCCCGCATTGAGGAGTTGGAGGAGGAATTGGAAGCAGAACGGGCCATAAGAGCAAAGGTATGAATGACTGTTTACCAACCCGACCGTCTTCTCCACAAATGAAACAAAGAGAGGATGTGCCTTCTAGGTGTCTTTCAAGCTGCAAGACAGATAAGGAGCATCTCAAAACTGAGGTTGGCTCAGCTTTAGCGTTTAGTCCGGTGGTGGCGAAAGCTATTTGTGGGTCAAGATGTGAAAGATGTAGAAGAGTGGTGCTCATCCGAAACAATCTGCAACTGTCACGATACACTCTGGGAAGGAGACCTTGTGCTCCTCATTAACATACAGGGTAACCTCACACAGAATCACAACTGGTCTACTCTCTTTCTGCCTGAGCCAAGAAAGTGTGTCTTCATCATCCTTTGTTAAAGGACCCATAGCGTCCTAATGGCTTATATTTCACGAACAAGTTCTGTTTATGCATTTTTTTTTTCTTAAGAAAATTAAACTGCCAGTCATTTACAATAATATCAAACCGTTTTGGAGCAATCGGTTAATAACTAGTTGCCCTGGGAACACCCCTTTTAAATCACTAAAATAAATATGCCGCCATCTCCTGGTATGACCGCAGCGAAAGAAATTGGAGACCAATTCTCCACATAGTCAAAGGACTGTACTATACTATAAAGTGGCAGTATTTACTCATATTTCATATATTGTCGCTGTCGGGCAGAATCCCCCACCTCTAAATTATGTTCAATCACTAATTTAATACGCTAAAAGAATTGCTAACTTATTACGGTGTCATTAATTAAAATGGTACAAACACAGCACCAGCCAGCCATGCACATCAAAGTCCGTTGCAGTCACACGACGCCTTTAAAAGCAAATGCCTGTGTCACGTCATCCTCCCAAACTATTTTTCAAAGGTGAGCAATGCAATCAATACAAAACTGAGCTGACAAAACTTTAAATAGTCGTAATTGAATTTGCATGCACTGACCTCATGCAGGCGGCACACTGGCTGACTGGTTAGAACGTCAGCCTCACAGTTCTGAGGACCTGAGTTCAATCCCTGGCCCCGCCTGTGTGGAGTTTGCATGTTCTCCCCGTGCCTGCGTGGGTTTTCTCCGGGCACACCGGTTTCCTCCCACATCCCAAAAACATGCATTAATTGGAGACTCTAAATTGCCCGTAGGTGTGACTGTGCGAATGGTTGTTTGTTTGTATGTGCCCTGCGATTGGCTGGCAACGGGTTCAGGGTGTACCCTGCCTCCTGCCCGATGATAGCTGGGATAGGCTCCAACATGCCCGCGACCCTAGTGAGGAGAAGCGGTTCAGAAAATGGATGGATGGATAGATGACCTCATGCACTGTCTTCCTTGTGTAATGACCCATTACCGCGATCAATTTTAACAAAACAAGCCTACTCAAATCTATATAACTTCACTATTTTCACTCGTTGTTGTCTAAAAAAAAACCCATCCAAACTGTCAATATCGGCAGCAATTAGACACAGAACATATAATAGTTTAATAAGAAAACATGCTCATCCGCTGACACCAGCAGGTTCACGCAGGAGTTCGACCTAAATGAGGGCGGGCCAGAAAATCAAAAATTTCATCAGAAAACAAGCCAAAAATTACTATTTAATTTCTTTTGGGGAGGATCTTTTTTTTGGGAGATAGTCCAGAACTTCGAAATAAGTGCCAATGTTCACACCATTAGAGGTTCTTTAAGTTAGCGAAACAGCAAAAACTCCTCAAAACATTTCTGTCCAGACCTAAATAAGACGGCACACAGGATTTTTGATTTCCTTTTTAAATAATCCATCTCAGTGAATAATGCATGAACCTCAATGTAAAAAAATCAGATATGCATCAGGTGTCTATAATTTAAATGTTGTTACTGATCCAAATTGGGTCGTTTGTAGTTCTCTTCTGTCATTGTGATTACTGCCCACCAACAGACAATGTTATGGTTTTGCTCCCCCCATGTAGTGATTACCAAATTAGGGAGTCCATTCTAAGTGTCAGGTGCATCTATTACTTATCTGACTTTGGTGCAGACACTATTGGTTCAGATCCCATTCAGTGAAGAAGTAAATGTGAGTGTTAATGGTTGCAGGATTGCTTTGTTTATTGTGTATCATTGGGGAAACTGATCTTTTGAAGCCGTAGTGGACCCTGTAGTGTATGCTATACCTACTGTATAGTATACAGGTCTTTGTCTTTCTATTTCCCATTTTTGTCTACCTTTAAATAACAGACATAAACACAAACACATATTGTTTCTGTTTCATATTATCCTTTTTGCCCATGACATCCTTTTTAGCCACATAAACATTTTGTTATTCAAGGGGGGAAAAGCCTGAAGCTTGGTGGCCTGGTTCCGATAAAGCTAATATACCAAGGTGGGCACTTTAAATGCTTGTTGTTTCACATGAGTTGCTCTTAGAGGATGTGTATTTAAGCCACACAACACTTGCAACTGAAGAGTTGCATGTTCCAATAGCAGAAAAGTACATATTTCAACTTGATGTTGAATAGCATGACAGTAGGCCCTTGGGGGTGTTTTGCTCCCCTCTCCCCCCTCTCCACTCTGGGTCGTATTTGTTATGGGGATACCCCTGCCAGCTACCTTAAGCCACATGACTGGAGATAGGAGCAAGCAAGGACATGCCCCGCTTTATCTGTTCCACAGGAGGAGCTCAAAAAGAGCATACCTCCACCACAGACATGCTTCCCATTGTTTAAATCTGCCTGGCGAAAAGGGGAGATATCATCAGGAGACACAGGCTAACAAAGACTACTATTTCCCATGGAGTCTTCTCCCATATGGAATGTTGACCAGTTAACACACACACACACACACACACACAAACACGTTCATAGGTGGCAAGTTTTTATTCTCCCTTCTGTTTTTGTTGTTGTTGTTACGTTGCAACAATTTTAACGCATCACTGTTTACTCCAATATAGGGCTGAGTATCTGTTTTCACTTCTTGTGCCTCAAGGTGCGTCTTTGCTGGTATCAAGAAAGTCTGATATTGCAGCTTTTTACAGGGCACTTTGAGAATGTACGGTCTTCAAAATAGCTGTAAAATATAAGCATAAAGACACAAAAGCTGGTTCTGCATGTATAAACTCTTGTGTGTGCTTTACGTTGAACATGATTGAGCTTGTAAGGATACCTTCAACCACTTTGCTTTGGCGAAAAAGCATCATAAACACATCAGCATTTGTGTAAATTTACATTTTTGCATTTACTGTTAATTTGGATAATGTGCATTTAATGTAACAAGTCATATTTAGTAAAATAGTATACTATACAATACATGTGTTGTACACTTCACGAGGTACTGTTGATTTTGACAGCATTTTTTCATTTAGTTTTAGTCATAGTTGTTTTCCTTTTTTAGCTTGATTAATGAATTATCTTAATTGATTTAGTTGACTAAATTCCACAACATTTTAGTCAATTAAATATACAGTAGGCCTACAATAAGTCAAATAAAATATACTAAGTTTCCTTGACTTGATGAAATTACACTTGACTTTAGCAGCAAAATATAAGGCTTTTGACACATGAAGAGACTTGCTGTTATATTTGAGTAAGAATCTGCTGGTGGCTGGTGCCGTATATTGTATTGCATATTAGACAGCTTAAAAGAAAACTGAGAAACTTGGAGAAGGCGTTCGACCGTGTCCCTCTGGGGTCCTGTGGGGGGTGCTTCGGGAGTATGGGGTACCGAACCCCCTGATACGGGCTGTTCGGTCCCTGTACAACCGGAGTCAGAGTTTGGTCCACATATCCGGCAGTAAGTCAGATTCGTTTCCTGTGAGGGTTGGACTCCGCCAAGGTTACCCTTTGTCACAGATTCTGTTCATAACTTTTATGGACAGAATTTCTAGGCGCAGCCGAGGCGTAGTGGGGTCCGGTTTGGTGGCCTCAGTATTGCATCTCTGCTTTTTGCTGATGATGTGGTTCTGTTGGCTTCATCAAGCCGTGACCTCCAACTCTCACTGGAGCAGTTCGCAGCCGAGTGTGATGCGGCTGGGATGAGAATTTGCACCTCCAAATCTGAGACCATGGTCCTCAGTCGGAAAAGGGTGGCGTGCCCTCTCCAGGTCGAGGATGAGAATCTTCCCCCAAGTGGAGGAGTTCAAGTATCTTGGGGTCTTGTTCACGAGTGAGGGAAGAATGGAACGGGAGATTGACAGGCGGATCGGCGCAGCATCTGCAGTGATGCAGACTTTGTATCGATCCGTTGTGGTAAAGAAGGAGCTAAGCCGAAAGGCGAAGCTCTCGATTTACCGGTCGATCTACGTTCCTACCCTCACCTATGGTCACGAGCTGTGGGTCGTGACCGAAAGAACAAGATCCAGGATACAAGCGGCCGAAATGAGTTTCCTCCGCAGGGTGTCCGGGCTCTCCCTTAGAGAGAGGGTGAGAAGCTCGGTCATCCGGGAGGATCTCAGAGTAGAGCCTCTGCTCCTTCACATCGAGAGGAGCTAGATGAGGTGGCTGGGGCATCTGATTCGGATGCCTCCCGGACGCCTCCCCGGTGAGGTGTTCCGGGCACGTCCCACCGGGAGGAGACTCCGGGGACGACCCAGGACACGCTGCAGAGACTACGTCCTTCGGCTGGCCTGGGAACGCCTTGGGATCCCCCCGGAAGAGCTGGATGAAGTGGCTGGGGAGAGGGAAGTCTGGGCGTCCCTGCTAAAGCTACTGCCCCCGCGACCCGACCTCGGATAAGCGGTAGAAAATGGATGGATGGATGGATGGATGGATGAATATTATGGAGAGATGCAGAAAACTCAAGATTCACCAAAGCAATCACATGAGTCTACTGAAATGCTAATTGGTGATAGAGATATACATAAACTATACTACAACCCCAATTCCAATGAAGTTGTGACGCTGTGTTAAACATAAATAAAAACAGAATACAATGATTTGTAAATCATGTACAACCTATATTTAATTGAATACACTGACAAAGACAAGATATTTAATGTTCAAACTGATAAACTTTATTGTTTT
Organism: Phycodurus eques; assembly: GCF_024500275.1. NCBI lineage: Eukaryota > Metazoa > Chordata > Actinopteri > Syngnathiformes > Syngnathidae > Phycodurus > Phycodurus eques. The sequence goes on along the minus strand of NC_084543.1, from coordinate 15,623,171 downwards.
TAGCAAATAATCATTAACTTAGAATTTTATTGCTGCAACACGTTCCAAAAAAGCTGGGACAGCGTCATGTTTACCACTGTGTTACATCACCTTTTCTTCTAACAATATTCACTAAACGTTTGGGAACTGAGGACACTAATTGTTGTTAACGGTGCCTTCACAGATGTGTTAGTTACCCATGCCATTGGCACTAAAACAGCCCCATACCATCACAGATGCTGGCTTTTGAACTTTGTGTCCATAACAGTCCGGATGGTTCTTTTCCTCTTTGGCCCGGAGAACACGACGTCCACAATTTCCAGAAACAATTTGAAATGGGGACTCGTCGGACCACAGAACACTTTTCCACTTTGCCTCAGTCCATCTTAGATGAGCTCGGGCCCAGAGAAGCCGGCGGAGTTTCTGGGTGTTGTTGATAAATGGCTTTTGCTCTGCATAGTAGAGTTTCAAGTTGCACTTACGGATGTAGCGCCGAACTGTATTTACTGACATTGGTTTTCTGAAGTGTTCCTGAGCCCATGTGGTGATATCCTTTACACATTGATGTCGGTTTTTGATGCAGTGCCGCTTGAGTGATCGAAGGTCACGGGCATTCAAGGTTGGTTTTTGGCCTTGCCGCTTACATGCAGTGATTTCTCTAGATTCTCTGAACCTTTTGATGATATTATAGACCGTAGATGATGAAATCCCTAAATTCCTTGCAATTGTACGTTGAGGAACATTGTCCTTAAACTGTTCCACTATTTTCTTACGCACTTCTTCACAAAGAGATGAACCTCGCACCATATTTGCTTGTGAATGACTGAGCAATTCAGGGAAGCTCATTTTATACCCAATCATGGCACCCACCTGTTCCCAATTAGCCTGTTCACCTTTGGGATGTTCCAAACAGGTGTTTGATGAGCATTCCTCAACTTTCTCAGTCTTTTTTGCCAGTTGTCCCAGCTTTTTTGGAACGTGTTGCAGCCATAAAATTCTAAGTTAATGATTATTTGCTAAAAACAATCAAGGTTATCAGTTTGAACATTAAATATCTTGTCTTTGTAGTGTATTCAATTAAATATAGGTTGAAGATGATTTGCAAATCATTATATTCTGTTTTTATTTATGATTAACACAGCGTCCCAACTTCATTGGAATTGGGGTTGTACACAAAATCATCTTTAATCAGATTAATAGTGTGAAGGGAACTTGTTTACAACATCCGGAGAGAATGGATACATGCCTTAGTAGATGCTGTTTTGGTTAGCAACAGTGTTCTGATGGGCAAAGCAATTCTTAATGGCTGTGTGTGAACAATAGCTTAAATGAATTGAGGTGATTGCACTTACAGTATTACCCCTTTGTTTTTCAACTTCCTAATTGTGTGAGCAGCGAGAGAGACCACCCTGCAACTAATTTGAGAATTGTGTCTACAAATCCCAATTCTAATGAAGTTGGGAAATTGTGTAAAATGTAAATAAGAACATAAAACAATGATTTGCAAATGCTTTTTAAGCTATATTCAACTGAATACACTACAAAGGTATATTTAATGTTCAAACTGATAAACTTAGTTTTATTTAATTTTTTTTTGCATATATTCACTCATTTTGAATTTGATGCCTGCAACACATTCCCAAAAAGCTGGGATAGGGGCATATAAAGACTGGAAAGATGAGGAACGCTCAAAATACACCTGTTTGGAACATTACACAGGTGAACAGATTCATTGGAAACAGGTGAGTGTCATGATTAGGTATAAAAGGAGCATCCCCAGAAGGCTCAATTGTTCACAAACAAGGATATGGTGAAGTTTGCCACTTTGTAAACAACTGCAAGAGTAAATAGTCCAACAGTATAAGAGCAATGTTTCTCAATATACAATTGCAAGGAATTTAGGGATTTCATTATCTTCACTCCATAAAATCCTCAAAAGATTCAGAGAATCTGCAGAAATTGCTGCATGAAAGCCGAAAGGCTGAAAACCAACATTGAATGCCTGTGAGCTTTGGTCCCTCAGCACTGCATTACAAACCGGCATCATTGTCTAAAGGATATTGCCACGTGGGCTCAGGAACACTTAACAAAACATTTTCAGTTAACACACTTCATTCCAACATCTACAAATTCAAGTTAAAACTCTACCAAGCAAAAGCTAAATCTAAAAAACACCCAGAAACGCTGCCGTCCTCTCTGGGTCTGAGCTCATCTGAGATGGACTGATGCAAAGTGAAAAAGTGTGCTGTGGTCTGACTAGTCCACATTTCAAATAGTTTTTGTGAAATCATGGACATTGTGTCCTCCAGGCCAGAGAGGAAAAGGACCATGCGGATTGTTAACGCAAAGTTCAAAAGCCACCGTCTGTGATGCTATGGGGGCGGGTGTTAGTGCCCATGGCATGAGTAACTTGCACATCTGTGAAGGCACCATTAATGCTGAAAGGTACATGCAGGTTTTGGAGCAATATATGCTGCCATCCAAGCAACATCTTTTTCAGGGACGTCCCTGCTTATTTCAGCAAGATAATGCCAAGCCACATTCTGGATGTGTTACAATAGCGTGGCTTGGTATTAAAAGAGTGTGAGTACTAGACTGGCCTGCCAGCAGTCCACACCTGTCTCCCATTGAAAATGTGTGGCACATTATGAAGCGCAAAATACGACAACGATGTACTGTACAACTAAAGTTGTACACCAGCTAAGAACAGGAATATTTCCACCTAAAAAGCTTCAACAATTAGCGTTCCCAAACATACTGTTGTTAAATGAAAGGGAGATGTAATACAGTGGTAAACATAACCCTCTCCTAGTAGGGGGGCAGGGGGTGGGGGGTGGTGAGGCGGGGGGGGGGGGGGGGTTAGTGATGTTAACGTGTTGCAGGGATCAATTCAAAATAAGTGAATATTTGCAACAAATCCTTTATCCTTCTGAACATGCAATATATTGTCTTTGTAGTGTATTCAGTTGAATACAGGTCGAAAAGGATTTGCAAATCATCAATTAACTTAATTGAAAATGGTATATGGATTTGAGAGATGACGATATTGAAATGCAGTATTCACTTTGGAAGTGGAATTATATAAAAAGTGGCATGTTAATCATTTTTATTGAGGAACAACAGGAATCCTTTGAAACTTTTGAGTTTTGAATGTAAATGATGTAAAATGTACTTTCTTGCAATGTGTTTGACAGGTGGAAAAGCACAGAGCAGATTTAAGCAGGGAACTGGAAGATCTCACAGATCGACTCGAGGAAGCAGGCGGGGTCACCGCCTCACAGGTAAAAGACTATTTGATATACAATCAAACATCCTTCCATTGATTTTCCGTACCGCTTATCCTCGCTAGAGTCACGCGCGTGCTGGAGCCTATCCCAGGTATCTTCGGGCGAGAGGCAGGGTACACCCTGAACTGGTCGCCAGCCAATCGCAGGGCACTTATAAACAAACAAGCATTTGCACTCACATTCACACCTACGGGCAATTTACAGTCAATTAACCTACCATGCATCTTTTTGGGATGTGGGAGGAAACCGGAGTACCCGGAGAAAACCCACGCAGGCACGGGGAGAACATGCAAACTCCACACAGGCGAGGCCGGATTTGAACCCGGGTCCACCGAACTGTAAGGCAGATGTGCTAACCAGTCGGTCACCGTTCCACCTACAATCAAACATCTAAAGTTAAACACAATCCATTCATTCATAAAATAACGTCACCATCATAAAATCTCTTGTACAGTCACAAGTTTAATTAACATTTTAAAAGTCTGTGTCATGTAAAACTAATGAATGTCAAGAGAAAACAACACACAGACTATCCATTGCTGTTTGCTAAACTGGGGTCTTGTACAACAGCATGCATTGTATTTTGGAGGCAATTAATCCCCGACATTTCATCAAATTGTACGACCTAAAGGAAATAGTACTTTAGCCTAGGTTTTATACCGTATATATATATATATATATATATACACAATATGCCAAATTGTGATTATGAAGATACTTGACCACCAGGTCGATGTTCAGTGGTTAGGTACTACCATCAATTGTATTCTTATATAAACACAAATCATAATTCTTGTTCTTTGGGGGCGTTTTTCAAGTAGTTTTGTAGCCCCGTGGCTGGACTTACTATAGTCTTTCAAGTGTATCAAGCCATCAGCAGTCCAGCTGTTGTATGGAGTGGATAAAGATGATGTTGATGATTTCAAGAAACGTGTTAAATTTGCTTACATTCTCCAAATAAAATATTCTGGCTCAAAAGCAATGAAACCCAACACATTTCCCAGAACAGTACGGAAGGAGTAGATAGAACTGTTTTTCTTGAAATGGCTTTTGACAAAATGCTACCCAGTATTAATAACTGTATGTGCAATTAACAGATAGAGATTAACAAGAAGCGAGAGGCGGAGCTCCAGCGTCTGAGACGAGACCTGGAGGAGTCATCTGTCCAGTCAGAGACGCTGGCTGCAACCCTGAGAAAACGCCACGGCGATGTCATTGCAGAGCTAAGTGAGCAGTGTGACGCTCTGCAGAGGACCAGGGCCAAGTTGGAAAAGGAGAAGCAGAACTTGAGGATGGAAGTAGACGACCTATCCACTTCACTAGAAAGTCTACAGAAAGCCAAGGTCCGCAAGTTAGGGGAAATTGGAAAAGTGTTTCAGCCAAGCAACTTAAGCCATATGCCTTTGTAACAAAGACAGTCATGTGTAGGCTCATGTGTTTCTGTGCTGCCGCAGATGTCCTCAGATAGCCAGATGAAGAAATTGGAAGAACAGCTCTATGAGGCTAACAGGAAAGGAGATGACCTGCAGAGGACACTCACTGAGCTCACTGTGTCCAAGAACAGACTCACAGGTACAGATATGGCAGAGACATTCTTCACTTAGTTCTAAACAGGATAAGCAGTGCCCCAATGATTAGTGATCATTATTTATCATTAGATCAACATCCATACATACAGAGCTAGAAATTACAAAACAAACACGCATACTAAATTGATCCTGTTGCAGAGCACTAACTCTAGACATTCAAGTATTATGCTCCACAGTCTTCACTTTGCTGTAGTGGTCTGATGATATGCTGCCCTCATTCTCCTTATGTCACATTTCTCTCCTTGTTGGGGCCAACTGTAAAATGGTGATAAGTAAATACATGAGACTATTTTTCTCCATTATTTTTATTTTTTATTCTAAAATTATTGTGAATAGAGCCACATGGAGCTGAGCTGTAGTGCACAGGGGAAACAATAAAGACTTAAACCCCTGTTTAACTCTATGGCAACTCCTTATTTTCTTAAATTTTCAGTTCCTGTAGGTGTGATAGCCAATTGTCCTAATGAGAGATGGACCGACTGGTTTATTATATTAATTTCGTGACAGTCAGGTTTTTGATTGATGACAAATGCCATGAGCCAAAAACATAGTTAAAAAAAACAAAACTGGAATCAAGCATATCTCAATTGTAGATGAGAGATTGTGTTGTGTCCAGTGCTTTGTCAGTAAAATTCACATTTTATTTATCATTTGTTGTCTGTTGTAATGGTAATAATTGGTAACATGATGAAAATAACTATAGTTTTCAATTAATTAAAGTACAGTGTGTGCCTCTCTAGCTGATAATACAGACACAAGTCGACGATTGGCTGAGGCAGAGAACAGATCTGGCCAGTTGAGTCGTACCAAGACTCTCCTCCAATCTCAACTAGAAGAACTGAAGAAACAGCTGGATGAAGAGGTCAAAGTGAGTGTCACAGTGTGGATAAACAAAACTCCCAATTTGAAATTAAACGGAAATTAAGTATTTAATATGGCTCTATAGAAAGTGAAAAAAAAAAAAAAAACACATGGTATCTTGTGGTTGCCAGTGTAAGCAGGCAGTCAGCGGATGTCTCAGTTCGGTGCGGCAAGAGTGCGAGGGGCTCAAGGAGCAGCTGGAGGAGGAGCAGGAGAGCAAGCAAGAGCTGCAGCGGCTCATCTCCAAACTCAACATTGAGATGACACACTTAAGGACAAAACATGAGGCAGACTCCATCCAGCATGCTGATGAGCTGGAGGAAACCAAGTAAGTCACGTTGATACTGGCAGTCATGTTCTTAAGAAAGCTGCATTCAGGCCCACTGGTCTGAATAATACTTGTGCCACAGAAAGAAGCTGGTATTGAGGCTGCAGGAGGCAGAGGAGGCAATGGAAGCCACCCAGGCTAAATGCTCCTCTCTGGAGAAAACCAAACAGAGGCTCCAGGGAGAGGTGGAGGAGCTGTGCATGGACCTGGAGAAGGTAGAGCAGAGGTGTGCATTGTGCCGCCAAATATCCTTTATTATAGAATTTGAACATACAGTATATTCTCCATTTTAAGGCTAGCGTATGTGGACAAGCTCTGGATAAGAAGCAGCGGGTTCTAGAGAAGCAGCTGGGAGACTGGAAGCAAAAGTGTGAGGAGCTGGTAGCGGAGGTGGAGAGCTGCCAAAAGGAGAGCAGACAACACACAGGCGAGCTCTTCAAGCTGAAGACAGTGCATGAAGAGTCTCTGGAGCAGCTGGAAGCTCTACGAAGGGAGAACAAGGCCTACCAAGGTATATTCTGTATTTAATCGACAAACTGAGGACACACTGCTCCATCTCGTGCCTAATGCACAGTAGCGACTGCCCACAAAGGCCAAATAGTCAAAGCCAAACTCGCTACCATAAAATTAGTCAGTTATCCCATCATTGTACAGGAGTAAGCCAAGTTTTATGAGCAAGTGGTTATCCTCTCGCATTCAATTGCTCCTTTCCATAATGCCCAAATAAGTAAATAACCAAACTGTCAAACTTTGGTTGCGGTCAAACACAATGATCCTAAAGCGTAAGTACCCAGATAATTAGATGTTCAATAGCAACACTGAATGCAAACATTCAGTACAGAGTTCTTGCCAGCAAGCTTTTTGCACACATGATACAAAGGAAGTCAAAAGGTTTCGCAGATTTATACTTTGCAATTTGCTTATTACTCTATGAAAACAGACTTTTTGTGTGTGTGATTTAAGCAAACACGGTGGACGACTGGTTAGAGCATCTGCCTCACAGTTCTGAGGACTGGGGTTCAATCTCCGGCCCCGCCTGTTTGGAGTTTGCATGTTCTCCCCGTGTCTGCGTGGGTTTTCTCCGGGTATTCCAGTTTCCTCCCACATCCCAAAAACATGCGTGGTAGGTTAATTGACAACTCTAAATTGCCCGTAGGTGTGAATGTGAGTGCGAATGGTTGTTTGTTTGTATGTGCCCTGCGATTGGCTGGCAACCAGTTCAGGGTGTACCCCGCCTCCTGCCCGATGATAGATGGGTAGCCTCCAGCACTCCCGCGACCCTAGTGAGGAGAAGCGGCTCAGACAGTTCATGGTGTACCCCGCCTCCTGCCCGATGATAGCTGGGATAGGCTCCAGCACGCCCGCTACCCTAGTGGAGAAGCGGCTCATAAAATGGATGGATGGATGGATGGATGGATTTAAGCAAAACAAGACATTCATGGACATCAGGTTGGAAAACATAACATTTTTGCCCATTTCCTGCCATGTTTGGAGTTAAACACGAAGCAAGTTATTCCCTAACTTAAAGAGCACTGGGGCCCTTTTGAAATCTAAAAATCTTCTGAAGCCCACCTAAAACCTCAAGACATCAGACAAACATATATTATAGTTTTCATAACCAGAATAAGTGCATGTGTATTTGGGGATAAAAAAATGCAAATTAATAATCCGTCCAATTGACTTATTTTGAGCTTTAATGTAAACCCATGTTTTTATCATCAACATCAATGAATAACACTGAAATACAGCATGAACAGAAACATTTTAACAATAAATCAGACCATTTACTGACTTACCAAACATATTACAAAGCATGAATTTTATATATTGCACTATATCACAACTTTATGATTCCTTTTGTATGTGCAAGTTTAAAAAATTCTGTATGTGCAAATTAGTGAGCTCAAATTCCGAACATGAACTAAGGTTTGGGTTTGTTCCGATCATTAAAATGCTGTAGCTAGCAAGCAAGCTAAAATACATTAAGTAACAATACAGGACTGTGTTAGTCTTAGCGTCAGGGCTCTAATTAACACTAATGTACTGTATTGTATTCCCACAAGCGAAAAAAATAAAGTGAGTTATAGCACAGCTTATAAAAATACTTACTGTATAACTTTCGGTCTGGGAGATTTGTGGGTGAAAATAACGACTGACTCACTCGACTCACATTATCCTGTAACGATTACGTTACCTCTTAATTTGTCATAGAGTGTCCCCATTATCAACATCCATCCATTCTTTTTCTTTTACTGCTTATCCTCATAGGGTCGCGGGCTGCTGGAGCCTATCCCAGCTATCATCGGGCAGGAGGCGGGGTACACCCTGAACTGGTTGCCAGCCAATCGCAGGGCACATACAAACATACAACCATTTGCACTCACATTCACACCTACGGGCAATCGTACAGGAGTCTTCAAACAATCTACCACACATGTTTTTGGGATGTGGGAGGAAACCGGAATGCCCGGAGAAAATCCACCCAGGCACGGGGAGAATATGCAAACTCCACACAGGCGGGGCCGGGATTTTAACCCCGGTCCCCGGAACTGTGAGGCAGATGTACTAACCTGTCGTTCACCGTGCCAGACCTTATCAACATGTACAGTTTTATTCAACTCAATATTGCTTGTTTGGAAAACCTGTCCATTGTATTTTGCCTGTTGCAAACTGGTTTGCTCAAATTTTGTCATCTTCTTTATGTGTGATTGATCATCAAGGGCAGCTCAGAAAAACAAAACAAAACGTGATGTGACATGTTTAAAAGGAATGTAATTGTCTTAAAGGCTGTAAAGGTGTATGTGTGTATGGGGGAGGCTATGCCTCTGAGTTATCCTTACTTACAGAAGAGATTGCGGACCTCATGGACCAGCTCACAGATGGAGGTAAGAGTGTCCATGAGCTCCAGAAAGCAAAGAAGAAGATAGAGATGGAGAAAGAAGAATTACAGGCTTCACTGGAAGAGTCAGAGGCAGCTTTAGAGGTACAGTTTTTAGTCCATTTTAACTTGAAGAAAAAAATGCTTCTAAATAATTGCATTTATGATATCGTTGGATTTATCCCTTATAGGCTGAAGAAACCAAGTTGCTGAGAATGCAGCTGGAGTTGTCTCAGGCAAAAGCAGACCTGGAGCGCAGACTTCAAGAGAAGGAGGAAGAGATAGATGCTGCTCGGTACCTCATCTCCTCTTGACTCCCCGTCTCTATCTTTTATGCTAACATAACACACTTTGATTCTTTCTGCCTCTAATACTGTCCTCTATTTCCTTTTAAAACCTTCAACGTACTACAGAGGTAAGACCTGCTCTCATTCAGCTTTCCCTTCCTTCAAAAAAGCTTGGATGCAATCAAATGAAGCATTTAACTTAGCTTGATCCTCTCACCTCTTTACTTGTTCTCTGTCAGAAAAAGCCACCAGAGGGCGATGGAATCCTTACAGGCCACATTGGATGTGGAGATTAAAGGTCGAGTGGAGGGATTGAAGCTCAAAAAGAAACTAGAGGCTGATGTTGCTGAACTGGAGCTTCAAGTGGATCTCCTTACCAAAAGTAACACTGAGTTCAGCAAGAGCAGCAAAAAGACACAGCAGCAGATCAAGGTTTTGATGACAGTGTTCTAATTATGCTACCGCCGTGGTGCGCTAATTCGAGAATTTATAGAAAACTCTACTCTAGGAGCTCCAGGCTCAGCTCGAGGAGGAGGTGAGGAGCCACGAGGAGCACAAGGAGGAGATGGTGGCCTTGGAGAGACGTTGTGCTCTGCTGGTTAGTGATGGCGAAGAGTCTCGCTCTGTCTTGGAGAGTACAGAAAGGGTTCGCAAAGCCTTGGAGGTGGAGTTGCAGGATACCAATGAAAAATACAGTGATCTCAACAACCAGGTGACTTTTGATCTCTTGGCCAAAGAAAAGAAATTTGAAAAGTGTAAAGAAATGTAACTTAAACCTTCAATTATTAATTAATTGAGTGTGAAAGAGTGCCATGTTTATGTGAAGCAGGTTTGTCTCTAGCAATGTGTTGCAGTACAGAAGTAAGCGCATCAAAATCCAGCCAGTTTGTTTGTTGCCTTTAGCGTAATCACTCATTATATCGCAATTGACTTCTTGTGGATTCAGTGCATCACATATATATATATATATATATATATATTTTGTAGATCAGTGTAGTGCTGTTACTCACCTGCACAACTCTGATAGTTAGCTTTAAGGTCAAACAGGTTCTTATTCTTTGCAGAAAAAGAAACCTTGTTAAGCATTCTCAACTCATATATTTGGTACATCATCATATTGCTTGAGGATACGAAGAACATGACCGTAATTATTCTGTTGCCAGCCACAGTCAGTTTTATTAAATTAAATCATAAATACCAACCTTAGCCCGACGTATAGCTGATGCACATGTAAAAATATGTACAGAAACAAATGCAAATAAAGAGCAACGTTTACCTTGATTTTCTACAACTATAGTACTGTAGTTAAAAGCAGGATCTGCTACCCCCAATTCCGATAATGCTTTTCATTGACTACATTGCCAGGACGGTTAGTATGAGGCACAATGCCAATGCTCAAGGTTGGAAATAACACATGTACATCTTCATATAACCTTGTTGATAGAATGATCGTTTAATCATTGAAATCCCTACTCGAGAATAATCTGATCTATGAACTCATTGCTGCTTTTCAGTTCCAATCAGTTCTGAGTGGGAGGAGGAAGCTGGAGGTGGATCTCCAAGCTCTGCAGCACGAGCATGAGGAGCTCCAAGGAGAGCTGAGGGGATCGGTCGACAAATCCAAGAAGGCCAGCTGTGAGGTAAAACACACGCATACACAAGAGGAAATCATCAAGAGATGAAATGATCAAGAAGCTGCTGAATATGGGCAGTTGGCCAGAGTGGGGGAGGAACTACGCCTGGAGCAAGAGCACACGCTCCATCTGGAGAGGGTGAAGAAAGGTCTTGAGGCTCAGGTGAAAGACATGAGCACCAGGCTGGAGGAGGCAGAGCAGATGGCTTTGAAAGGAGGCAAAAAGACCATCCAGAAGTTGGAGGGAAAGGTAAACTGTCGCTCAATATTTTTAACTCATTGAGGTAGTTTGTCTTATATGATTTATTCATCTTTAGAGTGAAAAGGCATTTTTCTTCAACCAAGTCCACAATACATTTTGTGAATCAAGCCTATATCCAGCCAGATTCTGAGTTGGCCAACACACTTTTGAATCTGGGCCAATTTCAAGTCTCACTGGACACCATACAAAGAAAGAAGTTCATCAAAAATCCAGCCAGGCTTTTGATTGTTTGTTGACTTTACCTCAAGTTTGTTTCAAGATCTTTACACAGAGGAGCAATTTTATCTGATCGGTCATGTGATGATCTGATGAATTTCACACGTCCAAAATTTGGTTGGCCTCGACAATGGTCCAGCACATTTGCAAAGAATAGATTGCCCAAAGTATTACTATTGTTTTTTTTTTCTTTTTTCCAATATTATTTCACATTCATTTCTTCTTAATGGCTTACTACCACCAGCAGGACATAGTCCACCTCAGTCTGCCCTTAAAGTGTGAATACAGTGGAACCTTGATTTAACAGACCTTGGATTTACTGGATAAAAAAATTGTGTGAACTCAAAATAACCCATCTTGTGCATCAGCAAGGTAAATTTAGAGAAACTTTAACACTTTTCAAACCTTTTTTTTTTTTCTGGCGGCACGGTGGCCGACTGGTTAGAGCGTCAGCCTCACAGTTCTGAGGACCCGGGTTCAATCCCCGTCCCCGCCTGTGTGGTGTTTGCATGTTCTCCCCGTGCCTGCGTGGGTTTTCTCCGGGCACTCCGGTTTCCTCCCACATCCCAAAAAACATGCATAAATTGGAGACTCTAAATTGCCCGTAGGTGTGCATGTGCATGTGAGTGCGAATGGTTGTCTGTTTGTATGTGCCCTGCGATTGGCTGGCAACCAGTTCAGGGTGTACCCTGCCTCCTGCCTGATGACAGCTGGGATAGGCTCCAGCATGCCCGCGACCCTAGTGAGGATAAGCGGCTCAGAAAATGGATGGATGGTATTCTGTACTGGGTGTTTTTAAAAAACAAAAGTACAATAATTCTTTACTGTAGTGGTGGTTTTAGGCCAAGAAAAAACAGCTTCAATTTAATGGACAATTACATTTAACGTATGAACCCTCCCCCCAATTAGTCCGTTAAATTGAGGTTCCACTGTACTTCAATCATTAGCTTTGATTTTCCATCGCAGTCAATAAACCCGCACTGTGTGAAAAACAATGTCTCTAAAATCATACAGTGTATGCCCAGGAATACCTACCGTATTTTCACGACCATAAGGTACACCGTATTAAAAAGCACAATCTCAGTTACGGGGTCTATTTCTGTATTTAACACATACATATCTCATAGATTTTTTTTTTAACAGATTCTTTTCAGTCAGGGGTAATGACAGAAAAATATGCAGTTTTCAGACACTTTTATTTTGAAGTACAGTATCAGATCTTCATCAAACCTCTTTTAGTGGAGTCCTTGGTGGTCTGTCACACAGATCTGGACTTGTCTTGCGATACCAAGGGGATTATTTTAGGGTGGCTTGGGCTCAGTAGGTAGAACAGGTTCAATTCCCTGCTACGACTGTCCATCCTCATGTCGAAGTGCCCTTGGGCAAGACACTGAACCCTAATTTGCTCCCAGTGGGGCTGGCAGTGCCTTGCATGACAGCAGTTCGCCCATTGGTTTATGAATGTGTGTGTGAATGTGAGGCTTTGTAAAGCGCTTTGGGCACTGTGATGGTGTAGATAAAGCACTATACAGGAAATGCTCGATTTACGAACGAGTTCCGTTCCTACGCTGGCGATGTAAAACGATTTTCCGCGGAAGTCGGATTTCACCGTAAAAGTCGAAATTTACGGCGAAATACTTCTGTTACGGGTATTGTCCCACGTGATTGTGACAGCAAGCTCAGTGTGTGTGGGTGTGTGCGTCGATGTGTGAATGAGACGGGACTGCGCAGGCGTCGTCCGGCGGAACTGTGAAAGAGGAAGGAGTGCGCGCCGGTGCAAGTGTGTACAGTAGTAAGTGTAGTGACGGCGACCGGGGAAGAGTAGCGATTAGCGGAGGACCCGTTGACGTTGAATGTGCAGAGGAGCTAATAAAGCCATTAAAGCAAGAAATCGGTGCGTCGTGACTTTATTGTTGCCACCACCCAGCTCTTCGTATAAAGAAACTAAAATACATTAAAATAAAAATAATAAGATGCTGTACTTACCATTACTGCTGAGAGTGTGAAAAAAGGCAAAGATACTCCCGGCACACAAACACAGACAAGCACTATACACTAGCTAAGCAGAAACACTATGGTGCTGGGACAAAATGGCGGACGAGGCATGGGCGTCGTAAAGTCAAAACGTCGTCGGTCGAGTATGCCGTAACTCGAGGACTTCCTGTATACTGTATTTATTCTTGTAGTCTCTAACTCGCTTGGCACTGAAAATCTTCTCTATCGGGACTTTACCAACTCTCAACCAATCTAAATTGTTTAAGATGTTATTCTCTGTGTCCATGCAAGATTTCTCCATCCAAGTTGTTAAGTGCGAGTATGCCGTGCGGTACAGATCAGCATTGTTTATATCGGTAAATCCTGATCAGCCATTGCCACTATGTGGGTTTAGGCAGAATGGCGATAGCTGGGTCAGCAATATAAAGGCTACCATCATACCATACCAGCAAGACAAACAACATAAACATTAAACGCAATATGGTGCTGTATGGTGGTGTGTGCTGCAACTGCATATAAACTGTTTTCAGTTTTTTTTTAATTGGCCTTATCATTTCTACACTTTTAATTCCTTTGTGGTCACAAAGAAGATGGTGGAAAATTCCCTGCCAAGCAATAAACGGGCAGCAATGCGTCTAGTATCAAAGTGTACTGGAACCCCAGTGAAGGAGTACAAAAATGTGACACAGTTCGGGCTGGATGTTCTTCAGACACCTGGGAATGGCTTTAAATTGTGAAAAAGGACAAATGCACAGAAGTACCATGCAAACAGCACATAGAAAGGCCTAAAATGGCAGATTGGAAACCCAGATGCTCCTTGCTGTGTTATCATGCACTGTGCTGCACAGAGCGAGGTGTATGTATTAAAAAACAGATGTGAATATCCAATATGTCTGTGCCAGCATGGCAAGGAAATAACTCTTTTGTGGTTTGGGTTTTGTTGTATAACTCTGACAGAGGAGGTGATTGGAAAGAAAAGAGAATTATAAAGATTAAATTGCTGGAAATAGCAGTACAGGAGCATCAATGCCCTCTGTTGCCACATGCTGTAATTGAATAGTTTGTTTAATGTCATGTGTTGTAGGTAAAGGAGTTGGAGCTCGAGCTGGAGTCCGAGCAGAAGCGACACGCCGAGACGGTGAAGACACTGAGGAAGAATGAACGTCGGCTCAAGGAGTTGGTCTTTCAGTCTGAGGAGGACCAGAAGAACCAGCTGAGAATGCAGGAGCTAGTGGAGAGGCTTCAGAACAAGATGAAGGCTTACAAGAGACAAGTCGAAGAGGCTGTATGTGTCTTTTTTAGTATATAGATTCGGACCATTCAAACTCAAAATGTTCAGCTCTTTCGGAACATCTGGGCATCCACAGATTTCCACCTGAGATAAAAATTACTTTTAATGGATTTATTTTTTAAATTAATTAATTAATTACCTTACATTCACCATGTCTCAACCAATTCAAACTGCTTATAACTTACAGTAAACTTGAAAAAAAAGCTTTTGAAGAATTTCTCATTTTCTATGATAAAACTCCAGAAATTATTGGTTCATAAAATAAAGTCACCTCAAATTCACCATTTCTCAAATCCAAATTTTCCATGACAAAATCCCGAAACTAACGGATACATTTTGAAAATGTACCTCCATCCTGTAATTTTGCTATTTTTTTTTAGTTGTAGTTTTAATTGTGTCTTTACGACACCATAGCAGAATCGAATTATATTCTGACAGGTTTTGATTACTCACAAACGATGCAGGAGGAGCAAGCCAACATGAACTTGGCCAAGTACAGGAAGACAGTCCATGAGCTGGATGATGCTGAGGAACGAGCTGACATCGCCGAATCAGCACTTACAAAGATAAGGATCAAGAAGAGAGGCAGCTTCAGCAAGGGATACTCCTCAGTATGTATTTACAGCCCTCAACTTGCAAAAATGTGATGTTTATGGTTGATGGTGTTCTGCTTTAGAGCAGGATTGTCTAATCTTTTTTCTTTGAGGGCCACATACAGAGAAATTGAAGGATACAACGGCCACTTTGCAGGTTGTGTCAAATTTGTAAAAACTAAAAAACACAAAAAAAATAATAAAAAATAAACATCAACGGCGGGCTGCAAATGACCACCTGGGCTGTAATTTGGACATATCCCACCTTAGTGTGTAGTTTACGACATAATTATGCAAGGTCCTAATTTGTTTATTTAATGTTAGACATTTTTTATCATTGTCGTACTTTGACTTAATACAGAAATAAACTCCTCGATGTCCTCAGTTTACTACGGCTAATGGACGGAGTAGCGTAAGACTATGTCATCACATGGTGCAAGAAGACATGCTCAGTTACTACATGCTCACTGTTTTTCATTCTTTAGTATTGTATTTATTGTGTGGAGGTGGTTTTTTTTTACCATACAAATATTCAAACTGATTATGCGGAAGACTACGTCGTATATGAAGGCATGCTCAGTTGCCACTGATGTTTGCCATTTGATTATTTCATGTTAATATTATTGGCCTTAGAAGAGTTTTTCATTCAAAATATTTACTGTTTACTGTAATTATGACTTCATTACTTAGCATGTATAAGTGATAGACTATGGCGTGTTCTGACTTACGTACAAATTAAAGTTGCATTGCCACCATAAAGAACAGAAACCCAGGACCTCCTGTACATTTCCCGAAAACCTGGGGTTAATAATAATAAGAGTAATAACTTTATCTTATATAGCGCCTTACATGAAAATCAAGAACGCTTTACATAAACAATCACATAGAAACAACAAAAACATGATCAAGAAAGAGACAAGAACAGAACAACCAAACTACGTGCCAATGGCCAGGGTGAATGAGGGTTTGAGTGCATATTTGAATCTGTCCAATGTTTGCGCCTGCCAAATCCACATGGGAGTTCAGAGAGCTCCATAAGGTAAGGGCTGTGACGCTGGACCAAGGAGGGAGGAGGGTGGTTGGTGACGTGCTCAGATACGGTTGTGTATCGTCAACATAGCAATGGAAATTCAGACGATGCTGGCGAATTATTTTTCCCAGGGGAATCATGTAAATAGTGAAGCGAAGGGGACCGAGTACAAAGCCTTGAGGTACACCATGGTTGACTGGGTTGAGTGGGAGCCATTGACAGAGACAAACTGCTGTCTGTTAGATACTGTATGTAGGAATGGAACCAGGAGAGAACCATTCTGGTGAAACCAAGGTCAGTGGAAAGGCGAGTGAGGAGAATGTAGTGGGAGATGATGTCAAAGGTTGCTGAGAGGTTTAGAAGAATTAGGGCACTGATGTGGATGTGTGGTTTTGGGGAAGAGTTCTGTACCCAGTGGATAAAAGATCTAGTTTGGAATGTTCATTTTACACCTAGTAATTACCTTTTGTATGTTTTTTCCGCCCACCTGCAGGGTTACAGCACCCCATACCCAGGTCTGGTACGGTCGCCCAGCTCCGTGGGCTCAGAGGGCCGAGTTGAGAAGATCCTCAACGACGACGAGTCTGTCAGCTCCCTAATCCCGTCTTATCTCAATTCCCTCAAGAAACTCATGATCGACTAGAAAGAGCGCCGTTTTCTTTGATGTGAAGTCAATCACACCTTGATGCCACTTGAAGAGATCACACTCAAACATTATGAAGTCTTTATAGTTCAGTTGGACAGAAATTTAATTTTTACTTCACCATCACATTATAAACAAAACCCCAGCATTTAATTGTGCACTCCTTCATTTGTCATGAACTACACATTTTTAACACACTTCATCTTATCCAGTAACTGCTGCATATATTGATAGTGATATTGAATGGTGTGTTAAAACAGATTATATCTTTATACTGTGTTTCCTCATATAATGCTCTAATACACGCCCCAGTTAATTGCAGAGCGTGTTGTTCTCTTATCTTGAATAAATAAACACCTTACACATAAGAAATGCCTGGTGCTCTCTGCAGTTGTGTTAATAAATATACTATAAGTAGCACTTCATATATCAGTTGTAGACCGTTGATCAGCTAAAATTATTTTTGGCCATTCTTGACATATTGGTTTAAAATGCAACTAACGTGTAATAACATGTTACTGAATATGTCTAAGCTGTTGGGTAAGCTAACAAAACAAAACGTAGACAACAAAAGCCATCTGGTTAATCAATTAATAATATTTGGATGTCTCATTTAAAACAACATAATGAACTACCATCTGGATAGAAAGTGACTATATCATTGTTAACTGACTTAATACAATTTGTATTTTCATTCATTGAAACATTTCTTAAACAGCATTGGGGCCACTTCTATTCCCCAACAATGCAATGTATCTCCACCAAGTGAAAAATACACATCATGAGACTCATTCATAAAAAATGACTAATCAATGTCTCAGGGCAGTTTGTATTAGTTTGACATAAGGTGCTATCCACGTGGGTTTCTAGTTTACCGAAAAATATTAAATAGAGTTTCTATATTTTACTTTTACACACATTTCCTATCACTGCCTTTGACTGTAATAAACCATTTTATAGTTCCATCCATCCATTGTCTGTACCGCTTTATCCCCACAAGGGTCGCGGGGGGTGCTGGAGCGTATCCCAGCTGTCTTCGGGCGAGAGGCGGGGTACACCCCGAACTGATCGCCAGCCAATCACAGGGCACATATAAACAAACAACCATTCGCGCGTACATTCACACCTACGGGCAATTTAGTCTTCAATCCCATTTTATAGTTGAATGTGAAATTTTATTTATTTATTAGTTTTTTTGGGGGGGGTGGTAAAAGACGTACTTTGAGTTGTTAAATGTTGTCACCCAATCTGACTTTTGTGTTTTGCTATTTGGAAGTTGTAATATAACACAGAAAACACCTCACCATGACAACACACACGTCGTTCATAAGTGTGTTAAGCTCACCTAATTCATCAAAAAATAAAAATTTGCGTATTAATGTATACTCACAATTGATGTACAAGTGCATCTAAATAATATTCGAAAAGTTTTACTTATTTCACTACTTTAATTCAAAAAGCAAAACTTGTTATATTAATTCATTAAACATTGGAAAATTGTTTTCAGAAGGCCCATTTGCATACCTAATACCAAATTCCGATTTTAAAGTAGTTATGTATCCTAAGTTGTTCAGATTGTTAGCAGTAAACTATGATCATTATCATCAAAATTACAATAAAAGTATTTAAAAATAAATGTCACTCTATGCAGGTTCATTATACTGTATATATGTTTCACTTTGTGCATTGAACTACTGAAATCGTGTTTTTCATGATATTCCAATTTATTGAGATGCACTTTATACCAGCTCTAGTGGGCAATTAATGACAAAGAGGAGTTGCAAAAACAACTTTGTATAGGTTGTTGTTTTATTGTTTTTTTTTTTACATCCTTCAGCCTTCTAGAGTATTGCTTATCACACAGGTGTAACCATGGTCCCTGATCATAATAAAAGCATATCCATTAGAAATAAATTCCTTCTTGAATTTGACCAACAATGGCTGTAAAATTGCAAGTTTCAGACTTTCCAAATTCCAAAAAGTTTTGAAACACAGATTTTTATTTTGCAGTCGACACTTTTCTAATCACATTTTCCATGGCTAATTACAGGAATTGTAAAAATGTATTAATTTGCTTCAACATCTATTGCAACCATTAGCAATTCTGGCTACATACTGACACCATTGACCACATCAGTCAATGGGCAAAAACAGGATACTGATCTGTTTTTTTTTAACATCACAAATACAGAACAACCATTCTATGGAGTGTCAAGTTGTTTTTTGGTCTAGGAATGATAATATTTATATAATTTGGACTTGCCTTTAAAAAATATTTTAAATTGAACAAGTACATTTACAAATGCAAAGAATCCATTAATAAGACTATCATAATAATCTGGTAATAACTGCACCCTTTCCTCAATTTACAGATCAGTAACTGACGTGGATTACTCAAATTCCATTATATATTCAATCCATATATGTTTATAGAAAATTAAATATTTTTTTTCTTTTTCCTTACACCAATGTACGCAGTAATACGCTCTTTTGACTTTTTGATGATTTATTTTGAAAAACAAAAATGCATATTACAGACAAGAAATTACAGTATTTGTTTTGAACCTCTTTCAAAATAAGTATCACTTTTGAAAACCAGCTAATATGTGGTGGCAGGGAATGGTGGACGACTGGTTAGCACATCTGCCTCACAGTTCTGAGGACCCGGGTTAGAATCTGGCCTCGCCTGTGTGGAGTTTGCGTGTTCTCCCCGTGCCTGCGTGGGTTTTTTCTCTATGTACTCCGGTTTCCTCCCACATCCCAAAAACATGCGTGGTCGGTTAATTGAAGACTCTAAATTGCTGTAGGTGTGAATGTGAGTGAGTTGTTTGTTTATTATGTGATCTGCGATTGGCTGGCGACCAGGCCAGGGTGTAACCTGCCTCTCGTCCGAAGATAGCTGGGATAGGCTCCAGCACGCCCATGACCCTATTCAGCATAAGCGGTACGGAAAATGAATGAAGGAATGTGGTGGCAGTCCAAATGAAATCGCTAATCAAAAACACATCAGTTTAAACATAATGTAAATATTTTATGGTTAATGGTTGTATCCATCATCGCATACTGTATCAACATAGAATACTTGCAGGACCGTATTGCAATAGAGAGAGGCGCGAGGGTCAGTACTTGCATGTGGCGTACAATGATATTACGTCAGCCATAACTATCACACAGAACAAAAGCACATTAAAAACAGCAGCTTTTAAACTGCAGCATGACAAAGAGCAATTTAACATCTGTACACTGTTCACTGATGGTCTTTCTTCATCTTTTAGACAAAGTCTTGCATCGTTTAGGTGTACAATTGCTTTCCTTGCAGAATGAAAGAAAGACGAAGTTGGCTTAGTTTGACCTCGAAATTGACTTCATCATCGTCAGCAGGTTCTTGACACACACACACACACACACACACACACACACACACACACACACCTCCACTCTTTGTTAAAGGTCATAAAAGGATCATTGCTGCATTAGTGATCCAGCACGCTGTTGAACACCCTCCGTCAGGCAGACATGTCGGTGGGACTGCAAGGTGAGCAGACCTGTCCAGTACAGTTTATATCTCTATGTCCACAGGCCTGATGTCTCCGGTCTTGTTCTCCTGCACCCACAGCTCTCTGTCTTTGGCGGGGTCTACACACTGTAACAGCTGGTCCACCGGCTCCATCGTCTGGACAATACAGAAACAGCAGTCAATTGTTGCATTAGAATGTCTTCAAGGAGACAACTGGATTATGGAAAAATTATTTCTTTTCCAGGCGGCACGGTCGTCGACTGGTTAGCACATCTGCCTCACAGTACTTGCTGAGTGGGCAGGTACTTGAGAAACCCAACTATTTCTATACGTTAAAAAGTCAACTTCCCATAATATGTTCCCTTTAAAACACAAGTCCCCACACTAATGACAGCATCACATAATGCATAACAATTATCGCCTGCTGTTCCACTGCTTTTATTCATAATCAATAGGTTTATGGATGATGTACAGCAATTAGTGTCATCTTATGTATTTTTAGGACTGGTTTATACCAACTTACGCTTTGTTTGAACATATCCGTTTCATGTCGTAATGTGGTGTACTGACACAAGTGCTGCCGGATCATCTCCACTCGCTCCAACTCCAGCCGCTCCAACTCCTGGAGAGTAAGGATCAGTTTCAAAAAGGTTGGTCGACTGATACCACTGATATAGAGAATGTGCTTGACAAAGCTTGTGTCCTTTAATAATATACACTGGTATACATTACATTGTATTATATGTATATGTAAATGTATTGGATTAATATATATTTTTTTTTCCTGTAAGAGACATTGGACTCATGCTTTGTGGTGTTTATATTTACAACAGTATGGCCATGACACTTTTATTGCTAATCATGTGAATAGCGAGATGGATATTTAGAAACTAAATACAGGAAGTATTGCAGTACTGATAAATAACAGTTCTAAACGACTGTAGCAATTTGAGGCCTATTGGCTCTCTAGCATCATTTTTTAAAATTTATTTTACATTTATTTTTTATACTGTATGTGGGGATGGGAAGGGTGGGTTTTGGTATATTTCCTGCTATATTAATTGTCTGTTTTTATCCCTGTGAACCTCTTTGGGTTGTATTTTTTTATGTATAAAAAGTGCTATGTAAATAACATTTGATTTAATGATTTGATTTGCTAATGAAAGAAAATAAATAAAAATAAAATAATGCATATCATAGCTGAAATTACGTTATTTTAAAGTAATTTTCATAGCCTAATACGCACACTGGACAGTCCATTAGGTACACCTGTATAATCCAATGATATCCAGTACAAGACATATTAAAATATCCGTATCAGTAATAACTGTTTTAAAAAATAATGTTTAGACCATCAGAGAAGTATTAATTAAAAACAAAATACAAACATTTCTGTGGTTTTAGTTTGCAGTGGTGTGCAACTGCAATCTAACCGAGATCTGTGTCTAATCTTCTGACGCACTCATGTATCTAATAGTTTAACAAAACATTAGAAAGACTACCATAGCCAATGTTATGGTCAGTAAATTCAAATGCTGTAATTATTTACGTTCTCAAATCTGGTGGTGCACAAACTAACAAAACCTGCTCACTCACCAGACTGGTGGTGACCATCTCCTCAAACCATTTGGACTGTGACTGGTTGTATAGGTCCACGCAGCGCATGAGCTCATCTCCTATTAACAACATCAACAAAAACATAGATGCACAAACACAAATGTATAATTTAACATTTGCATATTCAGCACACTTGTGTTTCAGACAACGTCATAGAGCTCACAAAGCTAAATCAAATACAAAATGCAGAATCTAAGTGCTGATATTTATTACAGGAAAACATCCAAACCTATCTGCCCCCTCCTCTTTTGTTAAAACACGAGTTAACTGGTCACCCACAGTTTTTGGAAAGCTCAGTTAATTTTTACTAGCCAACCCCAGGCTCGATTACTGCCATATTTGTTGAATCGAGAAATTACTTAAGAACTACATGTCTGACAAAGTGAAGTAGGCTCCAAGATGTCAAAAAGAGTTGACTTCTCTGTGCAACCCCAAGCCAACAGTCAACCACGGTGGTGCGATGGTCTGGGGCTGCTTTGCCTCACCAGGGCCTGGATGACTTGCTGTGATTAATGGAACAATGAATTCTGCGGTCGACAAGAAAATCTTGCAACCGAATGTCCGGCCATCACTTTGTGCCCTCAAGTGCTCTTGGGTTATGCAGAAGGAAAATGAAGCAAAACATACCAGTAAGTCCACAAAATACAATTAAGGTTTTAGAGTGGCCAGACTTCACCCCTATTTAGTTGTCTGTCGTAGGACCTCAAATGGGTAGTTCATGCTAAAACAAAACTTCAATATGACTTAGAGAAAACAATTCTGCAAAAATGAGGGGGACAAAATTCCACACACCAAGGCCAAAGAGTAATAACCATATATTGTAAACGCTTGAGTTCAGTTATTGCTGCCAAGGGTGGCAAAACAACTTTTTAGGTTCAGGGGGTATAAATACCCAGATAGGTTTGGATTTTATTTCCCTTAATAAAATAATATATATAAAATAATCATGAATAAATAAACACACACACTACTTGGTAGTTTACAATAAATAAGTGTATTACAGTGCGTGTCCACTAGGTGAGGATAGAATACAACTATGGCAATTGAAGACATTCCCCACAATAATTTTCAGTATTATTTCTTCTTCACACAATTGAGGATTGCAGTAAAAGTTGCATTCATGATGTCATACAAATGATGACGAATATATATTTATATTTATGTATTTAGTATGGAGGCTATTTTCTTTCTTTTGTTTTTTCTTTAAACCAGAGGGGATTAAGTCAAACATGCAAATCTCATATAAATATCAAGGCTCACCCTTCAAGAATCAAGCAAATACTCAAGTCAAGTCATCTTATTAATGCAGTCTTACCTGCAATATCTGTTAATCACGAAGACAGAAAAACAATAAGGTCAAATAATATCACCACTACGTACTGTCCAATTTATGTAACCTGTATGTAAGTATAACATCTCTCAATATAATGCACTCCAATTCAATTACCACTTTATAACACAACTTATATAATCATCGTGAACTTTAATATTATAATAAAAACTTGGTTTACACTTCTAACAACTTAAGCTTATCACCCCCCAAAACAAAACCAAAAACTGACAGCGAGGCTACAGCATCTGTCTGTATTTGCTTTTTACACTATCATAGTCACTGGGGAAAGTAGTTTTTGTAGGAGTTTTTGAATTTTAAAACACATTTTCATTAATCAGAACCAAATTTATACCATCTACTAATTTCAACTTAAATTTACTTCATTTTAAAACCATTTTTATTCCATAACCTTTTTTTTTTTTTTTTTTTTTTTAATTGAAATGTGCTCCATTTTAAAACCATGACGACCTTGTTTTACTCGATTGTTAACTCACCATATTCATGTGTGGCTTGAGAGTCAATGCTTGAATGACAGAAACACCGATTTATATAATTAAAACCAGTGAATTAAAATGAAAAGCAAAACTAATAAAAGCAATTCATCACACATGTGACAGAGAACACAGTGAAACTGAGTTTCAATAACTGTGGTCTCACTGATTTTTCTAGGAAATTTTTACAAATCACATGTGACATTATGTAATAATAATTATGGTTAAAAAACTGGCTTGTAATAAATAAGGTGTTTTATGTCGCGGTCATTACCATGACAACCAGCCCAGGCCTCTCTTTTAATTGTGCTAGTGGTGCTATCTGTGCTAATTTCATTCTTGCTTTACAAGTCAACAACAATGCACTTTTAATTTAACACACTGATTTTGTTTAAGAAATGGGATTAGGATGAGCCCTTGAGCAAAAAAATTAAAAATAAAATCACTGCTAGTTCAAAGTTAAATATTTCAATTTAAATATTTTTTAAAAAGTTCAATTTTTAAAATGAGATGCAGAACATGAATGAAATTGTGTTTACAAGGTGGATTACAGTAAACTGGAAAAACACTGATTACAGAAACTGCTTCTAAAAAGAGGAAGTACAGTAAAACTGGCTCAAAAGGGGAGAATAACATAGATGTTGGGAAAACCTGAGCATAAGTAAATGACGTGCGGTGAGTGCATGATAGGATAATGAGTCTTTGTTGTGGGACGATACTGAGCGCAGTAGTTGTTTTGGCATCAGTCTCTGCTCCTCTTCCCTCACATTCGAGTGATTGCAGGCAAGCAGACTCTACAAGCAGCATCAACAACTGCTGCTGTTTTTCTCCTCGGTTGCATAAGCGCCGCAGAGGAGGGAAGACTGTGTTCTGTGTCCGCACACAGAGACAGTTTGGATGGAGGCTTTTCACACTTGTTTGTGACAGCATGTGGTCGGTGCCTGGCTGAGTCATGACATCACATGGCAGAGAGAGTCGACATCTGCTTTTTCCTCTGAGCAACACACTTTTTCTTAAATGTAATGCAATTCAAATGCACCTGGCAAGCTACGCAAGTCATGTGTCAAAGTAGCCTGTTTATTAGGCTGGACTGACATTACATTTGTACTCTAACATTGTGGGCTCTATTTTCTCATACAGCGGATCTGCAGCGGAGTGCAAAAACGCGAGTATCTTGATCTTTGTGCAAGTGCAAGGCCCGCTGCGCGTGTTTGCCAATTTGGCTGCAACAAGCTGGGGATACTGGCGCAACGAGGGTGTGTCCTTTGATGCCCGGCGCATGTGACAATTCGGTCACAACTTACGCCTGCGGGGACCACGTCTAAGTCGCAGTAGGTAGACCACCACTGGTCTAAATTGATTTTGGTGAATTTTATTCTTGCAATTCCGGATAAATGTACTTTGCACGCTTCCATCTCCTGCACTCGAGCAAATCAGTTTGTTCTTCCGCCATGTCAAAGACTGTCAGTGTGCTTCTAGCGTGTCACATTTAAAGGGAATGAGAGGAGCTGGACAAGATGAAAGTCGGCTGTGATCCCGCCCACAACAGCGCAGACGTCCCTCTTTTCAATCCACTGGGGTGTGCTGGTCAACACACATTAATACCTATCGACAATTTAGAGTCTTCAATGAACCTAACGTGCACATTTTTGGAATATGAGAGGAAGCTGGACTACCTACAGAAAACGAGTAAGCATGGAGAGAACCTGCAAATTTAAAAACTTAATACATCACATGGATTGGATTTTATCGATTTATGCGAGTTTATTTGGCCGAGTGTTTTTCTTTAAAATGATTTATTTCGAAGCTTCTGTGGTTCAAAGCACAACACCACTGCGGACAAATGTAATTGCAAATAGTGGTTGGAGAGATGCTAGTGTGCTTGCTGACAACTGGCAAGGTGCCCTTGAGCAAGAAAGGCACTGAACCCTCTTGAAACTCAGGGGCACAGTCACCATTTGCACACCCCTTGACTGTCTCTCCTTGCGTGCCTGCATACAGTATGTGTGGTCTGCTTCTCTGTGTGGTGCGAAACTAAAACATACAGCAGAGCATACAGTAAATTCAATATCCAGTACTTAAAGGATAAGTATATTAGTAAAATAACATCAATTGATATGCAGCTAGCTAGGTACTGGAAGTATTAGTTACTTAGTTACTACTTATTCGGAAGTTGTTTTGGGGAAATCTGGATGGATTTAAATGTGCTCATTCCGCAACATTAGCTCCAAATCCCAAGCCTTATTATAGATTACCGTATTTTCATGACCATATGGTGCAGTCTCAGTTACGGGATCTATTGCGGTATTTAACACATACACAAGGCTTATTATTGGGCGCAGGCATGGTAAAACATACGCTATCTTAAAACATACGGTAGCATGCATGCACGCTAAAACAATGTATTTAAAAAGGCAGCAGGAGCAAAACTGAGTTCGGTTGTACTTTATTGAAGTATTTAACAATCTACTCACGTTATTTTTTTCTCAATCGTCATCCACAAATCCATCACAGTCCTCATCTTCTGTATCCGAAATGAACAGCTGGGCAAGTTCTCAATCAAACACGGCAGGTTCTCTTTCATACTCGTCAGAGTCAGTCTCGTTGCCGTGCGGCTCCTCAGAAATGATGCCGGCTTTTACGAAAGCTCAAGCAACAGTGCAAGCAGACATGTTAGCCCAAGCATCCACAATCCATTCACAAATTGTGGCGTAACTCGCCCGGCGCTGCCTCCTAGTCTTAGTAAAGCTGTGTTCGTCATCCGTCATCCATGGCTCCCACGCCGCTCACTTCATTTTCCACACCCTGTTTACACGGATGCCCAGTGGTTCGTCAAGCCTCCCGGAATGAAGGCAAGCTTCCTCACTTGCTGCACATGGAAAGGTTATTGCACTCAGTCAAATGGTGACTTGAGACGCTTCTCCCGGCTGTTCTTTGCTCATTAATCCATTGCTCGAGTTGGTCTTCCAACTCAGGCCACCTCGCCTTGTTTTCGCGGAAACTCAGCTTCGTCTTCTTGACTTGGCGAAGCTCGTTTTCCTGCTTCCTCCCCTTGCGAACCATGGATTCGTCAATCTTGAATTTTCTCGCTGCTGCTTGATTCCCATGTTCCTCCGCGTAACTAATAGCTTGCAGTTTAAACTGTGCTTTGTAAGCTTGTCTCTTCTGGGTGCCATTTTCGGGGGTCCTTAGCCAAACCGATGTTGTATTGCACAATGCACAACCCGGCGCTATATACCTACTGGGGGCGTGGCTTTAGCGCCCTCCTTTACGCACCCGTCCCCCTTTACGTCCGCATGCTGTCCTCAGACACGTCCGCTTTTCCTCTGTATAAGCAGCATGTATAAGCAGTCAAGCGGTCAAAAAAACAAAAAACGAAAAAAAAACAAAAAAGTGAAGCGGAGCGCTCATCACACAACAACATTTATAGATGTTGGAACTCGGTGCACACATAAGCCATGCCGCATAATAAGGCGGTCCGTCCATTTTGGAGAAAATTTAAGACTTTTAAGTGCGCCTTATGGTCGTGAAAATACGGTAAATGATTTAGTGGGATGGAGATTATGCATAAGCATGAGTTTGAGTATCATCTTCCACCCAAACCTCTGTCCATAAAACGGGCTAAAACACAGCCTCCTCTGCCAATCCTCCATAAAAAAAAGAAAAAAAGAAAAATAATGGCATTTTTTTCATAAAGTTGATGACGCATGTAAAAAGAAAAATACAGCTCAGTGGTTCCCAACCAGTCTAAAACAAAACAGGATGCTGCAGAGACTGCGTGCATGAGTGTTACTGCTAATCATTTACTGTGTTCCACTGCCCACTCATTTATACTTTATACACTACTTTTTAGCGAGGCATTCATCGAAAAGAATCACACACTTTGGAGAGTTGGTATATAAGTGAATAGTGAACAGTATAAAAACAGTCTAAAATGTTAATGGCAGGAGCTGTATAACTCTGTTTAGGGCAGGAATTCTTAAGCTCTTCTTGATGGCAGTAGAGATCAGTCGCAAGGTAAGCGCAAATGTTGGCTTGACACATTTGATTATTTACTGTGGAAGAAAAATAATCCTTTGACCTGTATCCTTCAACTATGGGTCCTCACTTATGCGCTACAAAAGTTTAATCTTTAATGTTTGTCACTGAGCCAACAATCTAATTTAAACTTGACATTAGAATCTTTTTTTTACGTCCAGAAAATAATGGACTGCAGCACCAGGGTAAACCATTTAGCTGGTCAAAATAGCCAGGAGAGGATGAAAAAAAGTTTAACTCGCAGTAAACACATGTTCCCACCCTCACCTATGGTCACAAGCTGTGAGTCTTGACTGAAAGAACAAGATCGCCAATACAAGCGGCCGAAATGAGTTTACATTGCAGGGTGTCATGACTCTCCCTTAGAGTTAGGCTGAGAAAGCTGCTGCTCTTCCGCATCGAGAGGAGCCAGATGAGGTGGCTGGGGCATCTATTTAAAATGCCTTCTGGACACCTCTCTGGTGAGGTGCTCTGGGCACGGCCCAGTGGGAGGAGGCACTGAGGACGACCCAGGACATGCTGGAGAGACTGTCTCTCCCGGCTGGCCTGGGAAAGTCTCAGGATCCCCTCGGAAGAGTTGCATGAAGTGGCTGGGGAGCAGGCTTTTTTGCTGAGTTTGTTTCCCCCTGACCCGACCCCGGAGAAGCGGAGGAAAATGAATAGATCGATGTAATATGTAGGAAAAGAAAAAAATCGATGTAATATGTAGGAAAAAAGAAGAGTGTTTTGATATAAAAGGAACGGAATCAAAATATTTGTTAAACACTAGCTGCCACTGTGTCACCAGAATGAGAGGCTGGCAGCAATTACGCAAAGAAAAAAAAAAACTGGTCTAAAAAACTAACCCTAACCCCTGGTCTCTCTCTAATAAAATAAACAACCGATTGATAATTTTGACCTCTGACCTGCTTGAGTGGATTTCCTGCGGGCTTTCTTGATGTCTTCCTCAGTCTTGTTGTTGAGTTTGATCTCCAGCTGCTGAGTTTTCAATTCTAACTCCTTCTGTCTGTCGGCCAGAGCTTTACGAGCCTAAAAAGAGTACATGTGTTATGGACACACAAAAATGAGCAAAAAATTTTTTTTTTCAGATTACTCTCTGATTAAATATCTATCTTACTACATGTGGTAAAATTTAATGCAGGTAGTAAGTCAAATACAATATCCAGTATGTGTATGCACACTTAGAGATTATGTTTTTGTTTCTAATAAAAGTATAACTAAAAAATTACTTTATTTCCAATACATTTTGTGGAAGGTTGCTGTATGGGCAAACCCCCCAGATCCAGAAGGAAGATCCAGCAAATTTTAATTTGTCAGAAATCATTGTGAAATATTAGATCAATGGAAGACAGACATTACAGCTAATTATAAGAGTTCAGCTTTAATTAAAGATCCCATATTTTACCAAACAAACCTTTTCTAGTATTTGCAATGTAATATTGGCTCTATGGTGCCTCAGTAAACGTGAAATATGAATTAAAATCGTCCACGCATTCCTGAGTTCTAGACGTTTTTCTGCCTAGAGGCCTCAAATCAGGACATTTGAATTTCTCGAGCTTATCTTCGTCTCTAGCAAAGATCTCCGCCTTCCTCTCCGCTCCCGAGCCAGCGCTGTCAACATAACAAACGTGTGCTTTCACAAGTGTGTCTGCTACACGGAGGCAACCAATCAGAAGAAAAGGGGCGGTCTTAGCTAAAGATGGATGAAGCGGATACAAAACTGGGTCAAACATAAGTAGCTGTCAGGGGGGCCTTTTGTGGACACTCGTATGACAAAACCAAGGTGTTTTTTTTTTTTTTTTTTTTTTTTAATGAAACTGACACTTTTATACTAAGTCCATGTTAAAAAGTCACTATATGGAGGTCTAAATCGCCAAAATATGGGATCTTTAAGGAGTATGCAAAAACCTGTAAAACTGATGTCAAGGAAAATGTGTACAGGGCTGGCACGTCTGCTGAGCAATATTTTCACTTTGGTGAGCATACAAAAAAACAGTGTAATGTAAAACTAATTTACTTTCGCTGTAGACTGTTATAGTCCACTAGGGCAAATTGTTGCCCTGACCAATCAGATTTAGCAAACGGAACTATCTCTCAAACTAAATCAAATAATTCAGGAAGACAAGCTTGGACTTGTTTGGCGTTGGTGGAGGTCTGTGCTCTGGTGAATGCTTATTCAATGTATTTATTCTCTTTGATTTAGGATACTCGCATCTGAAGGTCTTTCAATAAGCCATATTTGCTGTTTACACAGAACCCAGTGGAGGTTGCCTATTGCCACTCGTGTGGGATTTTACACAGCAAGCCCTCATCCCTGGATTCAGGCTATGCCTCTGAGTGACAGAATCAGTGCCTAGTCTGCCACATAAGATATCAATCAGGCAGTGGCATTGCTTTTCATACAACAATGGTGGGAGATGAGAGTCAAGTGTGAAACATGCTGAGCTTTTTACACAAGTGTCAGTCTGGGTCTGATACTCGCTCCAAAGGCAAACAGGTGTGAAAAAGGGATTTTGACATTAACGTTGAGACAACCTGACGTGAGATGAATTCTATCTCGTCTCACTGAAAAAGAGCTGAAAGCAAATGTTTGGAAAAGAGCAACAAATTAACTGCTACTAAAGCAAACAAAAGGACAATTAGGTGAATAATAACAATAACAAACCAGACAACCTTTAGACCCGATCAAAAACTTCCAAGAGGGTGTATTCTCCCTAGGGACTAGCACCTCCAAATTTGGTAAATTAACATGTTGAAGGCCTTTTGAATTTTCTAGAAAAGTATTTAAGGTTTACAGAATATAGGTAAGGAGAAAAGGTTTGGAGTGTGGCGTGCAAATGTTCAGCCCCCTTTACTCTGATACCCCTAAATACAATTCAGTGTAATTCTGTTGCTAGGAGAGAACTGTCATGTAAGTGTGTTTACCTTTTCTACCGAAGCATAGCGACCAACGAGCTGCTTTCGCAAGTCTGCAATATGATGGTCGAACCTCTTCATGTCCTTCTTAAAGTTCTCCCTGAAGCTCAGCAAAGGTTTCTCCACTTCACTCTGGAGCTGAACCACAACAAAAGTAAACAGTGGGTTATATTAATGGGCTGAGGTAACATTTCTATAAACGCCTTTTCTATATTTGCATTAAAAGATTGAAGTCAACTTATAATGAATACTTGTATCAGGTTGTATTGTATTCGTTTGATTTAGCTACACAGGAAGCAAAACACAATAATCAATGCTGAACATTATCAATTGTAAGGCAACATCTTTGGCCAATATGTGTAAAACTCAGATGTTATATAGATATTATCTTTCTATGATGCCACAAGAGTTTATATGTGAGATGAAATGCACATTTAAATGTATTAATCACAATTTTAAGGGAGAAGAATGTGCCTATTCCTCAGCCAATATAGGAAGTTGGTATTTTTATATTTTTGTGTTTTATGTGTGTGTGAATTCCACCACATGCAAGGGAAGGCAGCAATAACGCTTAGGAGAAATTTGTGTCACTTACCACCACTTGTAATCAGAGCTCAATTCAGCAGAGCTGCATGCAACTCAACCTGTATTTGTTAAGCTATACAATGCATTCTGACTCTATATCCATTCATCCATGTTTTGCATGGAGACTATGCCAAATGACTTTGGGCAAGCGGTTGAGTACACCCCGGACTGGTTGCCAAGTTCGTCAACACGATTAGGTAGAAGCATGACAGGAGAAAGCATAACAAAAAGTGCAGATGTAAACCTTAACAGGATATTTAAAAGACAAAGTATGTGGAACAATTTCAACATTAACGACAACGAACAAAATATTTATTCTAAATTGGTCTTTTGTTTAATATCTTTTGAATTGTCGCGCTGCTTTTTTTGCAAAGTCAAACTTTGTTACAGTCCAAGTCAATTATTATACTGCGGAGCTCGGGTAAAAACAGAACATAGCAAAGATGTATTCAACTGAAATAAAAACTTGTACTAAAGTTAGTCTATTTAAAATACAGTATATCCTTAAAGTATATCTGCATCATTCATTGTTTGATGGTCGCAACGGCTTGAATATGTATAGTTATGTCTTGGAAAAAGTAGCCATTACTTTTGAGGAGAATTTCAGGTGAACCTCCGCTTCATCAGCCAGACTCTTCTTCAACTGGGCCCAAGCCTCCCCCAGCGTCCTAAAAGGAAAGAAAGGGACCACACACACTTTTATGTCAAAAAATGGGCAGAAAGTGTAGAGAAAAGGGAGGCGTGCAGCAGATGATGATAAGCGCACACAGCTGGGGATGAGTAGCGGGGCCAATGCAAAGGTTCAGCAGCTACGTGTACACCACTAGCCAGTAAATCTGGAGAGCTGGAGGTCCAAATGCAGTTCAGCAGGTAATTAGGATGTATGAGACGTGATCTGCTCCAGCCTGATTGCTCAACTTGGGGCTAAATAACTGTGAGGGCTTGTTTGTTGTCTCAAAAGATAAGTTAGGTAATGCATATTATGCAAAGATTGTGCTTGTGTTTTTATAAGACCAGACGTTTCTTATGACAGCAAGAAGCTGGTTGATTATTAATGAGCACAACTCGGAAGGAGAGGGGGAGGCGGATGACTTTGGGGAAGCAGGTCGTTTCAAAGTATAGTCCTCAGAGGAAGACTTCTAAAAGGTTGTCTCATGGACTGTACCTGTGTCATCAAAAAAGTTTCTAAAAGCTATTAAGATTTTAAAGCTCATAAAAAATAAATGCTTTCCAATTTCTAAATTGGAATACCCCAGTGTCGTGTCACACAATTAAGAATATGAGCAAAATCTTCCAGAAAAATGAAGCTCCACCAAAAACAAACAAATATATATTAAAAAAAAATATATATATATCCATCCATCCATCCATTTTCTGAGCCGCTTCTCCTCACTAGGGTCGCGGGCGTGCTGGAGCCTATCCCAGCTATCATCGGGCAGGAGGCGGGGTACACCCTGAACTGGTTGCCAGCCAATCGCAGGGCACATAGAAACAAACAACCATTCGCACTCACAGTCATGCCTACGGGCAATTTAGAGTCTCCAATTAATGCACGTTTTTGGGATGTGGGAGGAAACCGGAGTGCCCGGGTTTTCGCAGGCATGGGGAGAACATGCAAACTCCACACAGGCGGGGCCGGGGCTTGAACCCCTGTCCTCAGAACTGTGAGGCTGACGCTCTAACCAGTCGGCCACCGTGCCGCCCCAAAAAAAAAAAAAAAAAAAAAAAAAAAAAAAAAGAAATATATATATATATATATATATATATATATATACACACACACACACACACACACAGTGACCCTATATATATATATATATATATATATATATATATATATATATATATATATATATATATATATATATATATATATATATATATATATATATATAGGGTCACTAGGGTCGCGGGCGTGCTGGCGCCTATTCCAGCTATCTTCGGGCGAGAGGCTGAATTGGCGAGAGGCTGAATTGGTCGCCAGCCAATCGCAGGGCACATAGAAACAAACAAACACTCACACCTACGGACAATTTAGAGTCTTGCCACTTACAGAACTGTGAGGCAGATGTTAGTTTCCACCTAACAATTCTAGTGGACGGACAATGGCCTCTTGGCCAGGCGGCTTAAAGGCTCTCCCCCTTTTTTGCATTCCAAAAGAGTGATTCCATACGTTATGTGGGGCATTCCTCTAAGTTGGAGTATAAATAGTTGAGTCTTCCACACACACTGGCTAGTGCGTCCTAACTAAGTCTTGTTGCATGAACTGATGAAGCCTGCTCAGATGAGAGGCGAAATGTCTTCTAAGACACACAGAACAGTCCAGTTGCGATCGATTCAATGCCCTGAGACAAAATAAATACATACATGAATACAAATAATTAGGCAAGATGAAAATGAATAAAATATACAGGTAAATTCAAATAAATTTAAAAAATAAATAAAAATGGGGGAGAAGATGGTATCTCACTTTTTGTTTTAAGCCTAATCTTTGGATCTACCAGAAGGCCCTTAACCAAGGATCTGTGACCACGGGCTGGCTCATATGCGGTTAAAAGTTCGGGAACATAGCATGGAGCCAGGCCCATATGTGCTTCAAAAGTAATCAATACAAATCTTAAAATCGCTTCTAAAACACAATGAATATAAACTACTTCATTTCAATGATAAACTTTGTGGGATAGGTGTACATAGCATATGTTGGTCAGGAATTGGAGACTTTAGTTTGTGGCGTGTTGCTGCATGAGCCAAAAACTGCTCATAGAGTTGACAGAGTCGATTTTGTGTGTCTTTGATAGTTGCCCTTGAGTGACAGTAGATAGAGCGCCATCATATTCATTTTGGTAACGGCAGCCTTACAATCGGAAATATAACTTTTTGTGATGCAGGAAAGCAGTGCATCGGTTTTTGTCCTCCACAGTACAATACAGGGTGGTCCGAGGTTTACAACCAGTTCTGTACCTATGGTCATCACGTTTCCCGAATTTGTATGTAGCTATGTGCGTGCTATTGTCCACTACAAAGCTATGCCAACACAGTAATAAAATCTCCGTCTCGCAAGCGGACTGTTCTGGGTGTCTGACTTCGAAGATACTCTGCCGAGCGTGTCAAAAACTCAGTGAAGTCAGAGACCGAAAACTGGATTAAAATTAAACTATGGTTTCATTCGATGTCACCTTGATGTTCATGAACATTCTAACTCAGGATGCAGTGGAAACTGTGAGGCAAAGGTTACTGCTTCATCACAGTCTCCAAGACAGATCCACAATTAAACCCAAACAGATATGTTACTTGCTGGAACTTTGTCTTAACACAACATATTTTCAATTTCTGGGAACATTTTACAGACAAAAACATGGGTGTGCAAAGGGCTCCCCAGTATCCCCCATCGTAGCAAACCTGTACAAGGAGGACATGGAAAGGAGAGCCTTGAACTCCTTTAAGACAACAAACCCAAGTCATTGGTACAGATATGTGGATTACACATGGGTTAAAATCAAAAATCAAGAGGTATAAGCCTTCAGCAAGCACATTAACACAGTGGACAACAACATCAAGTTCACATGGGAGGATGTCAAAGTTGAGTTGCCTTTTTTGGATTGTGATGTCCACATTGGAGAGGACAGAGGCCTCCATGTTGGGGTTTATAGAAAACCCACAACTGACCAATTACTTTTTGACTCACACCACCCACTGGAACACAAACTAGGTGTTATCAGAACCCTACAACACAAAGCTGATAACGTTCCACCCAGCCCACAGGCCAAAGAGAAAGAGCATATACACGTGAGTGACGACCTCAAAACCTGTGGTTACACCAGCTGTATATTTGTGAAAAGTGCATTTAATTCCATAAGGGACAAGAGGAAAATGTATAAGAAAGAAAAGAGTGACAGATGCAACAATACTGTCATTTCATATCTATCAGGTCTGTCTGAGAAACTAAAAAGGATTTTCAACCAGCGCAACATTCCTGTAAATTTCAAACCTGATAACACCCTGAGACAAAGCCTTGTACACACCAAAGACCGGACACCCCATTCCCAGAAACGCAATCTGGCGTATGCTGTCAAGTGTAGTGAGGAATGCACAGATGCATATATGCATAACCAC
Source organism: Phycodurus eques (assembly GCF_024500275.1). Classification (NCBI taxonomy): domain Eukaryota; kingdom Metazoa; phylum Chordata; class Actinopteri; order Syngnathiformes; family Syngnathidae; genus Phycodurus; species Phycodurus eques. The sequence goes on along the minus strand of NC_084543.1, from coordinate 15,587,689 downwards.
TGAGCAGGCACGTCACAACACAGACGGGCTAACTCCTCAGGTCAAAGACTCAGCTGTCTACCTGCCCTTCCAATAGAAACACCACTCTTCTGAGGAAGTGAAGGTGGAAAGACTATCTCTAAACAGAGAAGTGGCCTCTCTGCAAGCCATTCTAACATTGCATTCCAAAAGAATTCGAGCTCGAGGTTTGGGGGGTGCTTCCAACTTGGAGCATAAATAAATGAGTTTCCACACCAACATCCAGGCTAATGGTGTTCTGACTAAGCCTTGTGGCATGAACTGATGAAGCCTGCTCGGATGAGCGGTAAAACGTCTTCTAGGACAACCAGAACAGTACAGTTGCAATTGATTCAATGCCACAAGAATGAAATAACTGGATAAATGAGAATATTCACAGGCAAGTTGTAGAGTCCTAATTACAATCAATATCTTTATGAACAAGACTGTTGGCCAGTCTTTTACAAGTCCTGTAGTTTATCGTGAATCATGGATGCACGTAGCCGTGAGCCCCAAGACGATAATCTCAATCTAAAATAAAGATGAATGAGGCGTCTAATGGCCATGCCTGAAGAGCTATACGCCTGTCGGATATTCATGATATGACCGCAGCAGAATGAATGGGAGAAATTTGTGTAAGATTAATTCATCACATTTTGACAGCTAGCAGCTAACTAGCAGCTAATGTTCTCAGCCAGTGTGGATTTATGCATTTCACGGCACTGAGAGCAGGCAAATCAGACCACGGCCACAATATGGCGAGGGCTCAGGGCTCATTGCCAAAATGCGTTAGTGTACCGCGTTTCTGGTGTTGCGACAAAATCTGCGACCCCCCCAAAAAAGCTGCCAGGATGTAACCAGGGGGCCATAGATAGTTTACAAATATTGAACAATGACGTCTTTATTTCGGAATAGTACAAGAAGGAGATTATGATTCGCTAGTCGTTAGTTACTGTCAATGATTGATTTAGATGGTGAGTCCAAGCTGTACAGTTAATAAAGCTTTTATGTAGGTGACAGTTTCAATCTGGAATACATTAATTCCTTGTCCATTTTTTACGATGTGAAAAATAGTTCAACCCCAGAGGTTCCACTGGTGATGAATGATCATATATGATCACTGTTATTGTGTTACATCCAATCCACACAATGTTTTCAATATTCATAAAGGAAAGGAAGAGTCAGAGATATCAGAATGCAGGGGGTGTCAGACCGCGTCACACCCAAGAACAGTGGGGGATTTGGGGCTCTCCAACAGCAAGTCCCAGTTTTCATATTTTGGTCCCCAAGCAATCTTCTTAACGCAAATCCATCCATCCATCCATCCATTTTCTGTACTGCTTATCCACACAAGGGTCGTGGGCGTGCTGGAGCCTATCCCAGCTATCTTCGGGCGAGAGGCGGGGTACACCTTAACTGGTCACCAGCCAATCGCAGGGGACATATAAACAAACAACCATTCACACTCACATTCACACCTACGGGCAATTTAGAGTCTTCAATCAACCTACCATGCATGTTTTTGGGATGTGGGAGGAAACCGGAGTACCCGGAGAAAACCCACACAGGCACTGGGAGAACACGCAAACTCCACACAGGCGGGGCCGGGATTTGAACCCCAGTCCTCAGAACTGTGAGGCAGATGTGCTAACCAGTCGACCACGTGCCACCCAACTAAAAATCATTAATTAAAATGTATTAAAAAAAAAATAGAATCAGTGTGTCAGATGATTATTAAGCACTCCACAGCTTGAATGAAATGTCTCATTTAAAGGCATGTTTGTGCATCCAAAAACAAGCAGCCTAATTTAAGCCTAATATAACCATTCAAGGTACATGTCTTTTGTCGTCATGTGGCGTCACAGAAATTCAGAAAGGAAATCTTGGAAAAACTTACTTTCAACTGGACAATATATAAGTATTTTACTTCACATCCACAAGCTTCTAATTCATTTAATAAGATCTGTTAAATTACATTGATTTTCAGATGAAATCTCAAACCAGGCTCTGTGGAAACCGTTGCAGCCCATGGAATGTCAAATTAGGTGTTCCGCAAAATTAGACATAGATAGTGAGCTGGAAGTTAAGTCTTTAACCAGGTGCTTGCACATTATCTTAATTATTTATTGACCAAAGACAGTAAGTAATGAAGAGCTGTGTAAAATTATCAAACAATAAACAAATTGAAACATAGATTAGATTTAGAAAGTGGGGCAGGATCGGACACACCCAGAGGAAATTTTCCCCCATCGCGACGAGGCAAGCCTTATCCTGTAACCCACCACGAGGGTAAAAGGAAGCTAGGAAGACCAAAGAACACCTGGAGGAGGTCAGTCGAGTCAGAGCTAAAAGAAGTGGGAACAGCTTAGAAGTAGGTAAGATTGCTCAGGAGAAGACTTATGAGTGACCTATGCTCTCCAAAAATGTTTTATGTCAAGATTTGTCCACTGAATGCACCACATGCACGGATCTGTAATTGACCAAGTGTAATTCTGTGGCTTGGTGAGTAATTGCTACCTCCACGAGTAAAAATAATATAGAAACATTATGTGAGATTGCTTAATGCAGTATGGACGCAGAGAAGTTAATGTCTCCTCCTCTCAGTCTGAGAATTTCATATAACACCACAATAAGTAGATTTGTAATAAAGTAGATTTGTTGCAAGGTGCTTTAAAAAAAAAAATGTTGCTAGATGAGTTGGAAAAGTTGCTAAATATAGCAACAAAGTCACGAAGTTGACAACACTGAGTAGCCCTCAATTTGTCACAGTGCCCTCGCGGTTGGTCGTCAGGGTAACAAAAGCGGTACTCAGCATTTGAATGAAACAGAGCCAGACCCCCCAAAACAGACTGATTTCAACCAGCGTGGATTCTGTAATTCTTTATCCATAGTGTCCTTTAAGTTTAAATGACTAAATATGATACAGTATATGATGATACTACAGTTGACAATGGCACGTAAGAATTCAACTCCTCTCTTCCTTATGCCTTTTATTCAAATTGACAGAAAAATTGCATGATGGGAAGCAATAAAAAGCTGTCACAAGCCTTGTGATCACATTTCTACCAAACAAATGGTAAATTCAGAAAAAAATATCGATGGCTGGTACTGGGCTGGAGGCACTCGAATGGCAGGACCTAACCAACAAAACAGCAATTGTCCTTCCTGACAACAGGGCTGGCCTGAGCAAGAAGTATAATGGAAGTATTGTGCCACACTTTTCTAAGTGTGGGCTGACTGACTCGAGGTTCAATATGGGACAGTTCCATTGCACTTCAGCCTACTTGTATACATTCAGAGTCTTATATACATGTTAGCAGTTTATAAGCGACAGGGAGCCTCTCGGTCTTTGTTTCCTTGATGTCTATTTGTTTCTGGTTACAAAATCCACTTTTGAAAGGTGAAATGGAATAAACTGGACATTTGCAGGTTAGTCTATAACAAGGGACCTCAATAATTTTTCTTAAGCATAACCCATGTTAGTTTGACATTAGATGCTATGCAAATTCCTTTGCGTTCTCCCCAACATTGTGTGTCGCTCATTCCCATACAACACAGCGCAGTACAATACTTACCACAGGGCTATTGAGGAAAAGCCCCCTGCATATAGTGAGGATTCCTCCATCACATGCACAAAAGACTTTTAGAACAGTTCACAAAATCCACGGTTTGGTTCGTATCTCGGTTCGGAGGTCGTGATTTTTGGTTCGGTTTGTTACAGGTTGACTTGTAGGAAAATAAATTATGCCTTGTTTTGTTAGAAAAAAAGTGAAAGTATGCTAACTACATTATCATTACCGTAATTATTATTCATCAATCCATCCATTTTCTACCACTTATCCGAGGTTGGGTCAGTAGCTTTAGCAGGGACGCCCAGACTTCCCTCACCCAAGCCACTTCATCGAGCTCTTCCGGGAGGATCCCGAGGCGTTCCCAGGCCAGCCGAAAGACGTAGTCTCCCCAGCGTGTCCTGTGTCGTCCTCCCAGTGGGACGTGCCCGGAACACCTCACCGGGGAGGCGTCTGGGAGGCATATCAATCAGATGCCCCAGCCACCTCTCGATGTGGAGGAGCAGCGGCTCTACTCTGAGATCCTCCCGGATGACCGAGCTTCTCAACCGATCTCTAAGGGAGAGCCCGGACACCCTGCGGAGGAAACTCATTTCGGCCGCTTGTATCTGGGAGCTTGTTCTTTCGGTCACGACGCGCAGCTCGTGACCATAGGCGAGGGTAGGAACGTAGATTGACTGGTAAATCGAGAGCTTCGGACAAAGTCCCCATCACTGCGGACGCTGCAACAATCTGCCTGTCAATCTCCCGTTCCATTCTTCCCTCATTTGTGAACAAGATCCCAAGATACTTGAACTCCTCCACTTGGGGCAGGATCTCATCCCCGACCTGGAGAGGGTATGCCACCCTTTTCCCATCCCAGCGACTTCACACTCTGCTGCGAACTGCTCCAGTGAAAGTTGGCGATCACGGCTTTATGAAGCCAACAGAAGCACATCATCTGCAAAAAGCAGAGATGCAATACTGAGGCCACCAAACCGGACCCCCTCTACACCTCGGCTGCACCTTGAAATTCTGTCCATAAAAGTTATGAACAGAATCGGTGACAAAGAGCAGCCTTGGCGGAGTCCAACCCACACTGGAATCGAGTCCGACTTACTGCCAGATATGCAGACCAAACTCTGACTCCGGTCGTACAGGGACCAAACAGCCCGTATCGGGGGGTTCGGTACCCCATACTCCCAAAGCCCCCCCTACAGGACCCCCCGAGGGACACGGTCGAACACCTTCTCCAAGTCCACAAAACACATGTAGACTGGTTGGGCGAACTCTCATGCACCCTCGGGGACCCTGCTGAGGGTGTAGAGCTGGCCCAATTTTCCAAGGCCAGGACGAAAACCACACTGCTCCTCCTGAATCAGAGGTTCGTATTCCCGACGGACCCTTCTCTCCAGCACCCTTGTGGAGTTGGAACACACCCTCCTGTCCCCCTTCTTAAAAAGGCCCCACAACATCCAGGGCCTTTAGGAACTCTGGGCGAATCTCATCCACCCCCGGGGCCTTGCCACCGAGGAGCTTTTTAACCACCTCGGTGACCTTAACCCCAGAGATAGGAGAGCCCGCCTCAGAGAACCCAGACTCTGCTTCCTCATGGGAAGGCGTGAAGGAGGTCTTCGAAGTATTCTCCCCACCGGCTCACAACGTGCAGAGTCGAGGTCAGCAGCGCCCCATCCCCACTATACACAGCGTTGATGGTGCACTGCTTCCCTCTCCTGAGACGCCGGATGGTGGACCAGAATTTCCTCGAAGCTGTCCGGAAGTCTTTCTCCATGGTCTCACCAAACTACTCCCATGCCCGAGTTTTTGCTTCAGCAACCACCAAAGCTGCATTCCGCTTGTCCAGCCGGTACCCATCAGCTGCCTCAGGAGTCCCGCAGCCCAAAAAGGCCCGATAGGACTCCTTCTTCAGCTTGACGGCATCCCTCACCGTTGGTGTCCACCAACGCGTTCGGGGATTTCCGCCACGACAATCCAGTCGGCCGCTTCAGCAATGGTGTTGCGGAACATGGACGAAAACCTCACGCCAGAGCAAAGTTCTGTCGGAGGTGGGAGTTGAAACACCTTCTTGAAGGGGATTCTGCCAGATGTTCCCAGCAGACCCTCACAATACCTTTGGGCCTACCACGTCGGATTGGCATCTTCCCCCACCATCGGAGCCAACTCACCACCAGATGGTGATCAGTTGACAGCTCCGCCCCTCTCTTCACCTGTGTGTCCAAGAAAGTCCACAAAGTCGATCATCGAACAAGTCCGATGACACGACCACAAAGTCGATCATCGAACTGCGACCTAGGGTGTCTTGTTGTCAAGTGCACGTGTGGACACCCTTATGCTTGGTGTTCGCTATGGACAATCCGTGATGAGCACAGAAGTCCAATAACAACACCGCTCGGGTTCTGATGGGGTGGGGGGGGGGACGTTCCTCCCAATCACGCCTTTCCAGGTCTCACTGTCATTGCCCACGTGAGCATTGAAGTCCCCCAGCAGAATGATGGGAGTCCCCAGCGGGAGCGCTCTCCAGCACCCCCTCCAAGGACTCCAAAAAGGGTGGGTACTCTGAACTGCTGTTTGCTGCATAGGCACAAACAACAGTCAGGACCCGTCCCCACACCCGAAGGCGGAGGGAGGCTACCCTCTCGTCTGCCGGGGTGAACCCCAACGTACAGGCGCCGAGCCGGGTCGCAATAAGTATACCCACACCTGCTCGCCGCCTCTCACCGTGAGCAACTCCAGAGTGGAAGAGAGTCCAACCCCTCTCGAGAGGACTGGTAACAGAGCCAAAGCTGTGTGTGGAGGCGAGTCCGAGGCGGAACTTCTCGGTCTCACACACCAGCTCGGGCTCCTTCCCTGCCAGAGAGGTGACATTCCACGTCCCTAGAGCCAGCTTCTGTAGCCGGGGATCGGATCGCCAGAGGTCCCTGCCTTCGGCCACCGCCCAGCTCGCACTGCACCCGACCCCTATGGCACCTCCCAAAGGTGGTGAGCCCATGGGAAGGGAAAATAGATGGATGGATGGATAAAGTCACTTGTGTTGTACTTCTTGGAGAAACTCGTTGCACGACGGACGGCCCAACGTGGGTACTCGCAGAGTGGCCAAGCCGCCGCCGTCGGGGGGCCAGAGTTGAGGCAAGAAGGGGCGGACTCGGACAGAGCGTCTCGCTATGAAGCAGACAAGGAACACGAGATTTTGCATTGGAGAGTTAAAGATGCGGAACTACCTACACCTTCTCTGGAGTCTGTATCTCTTCTCTAAAACGCAAGATCTCTGGTGACGCGCCCTGCTGCAATACAATTGGCTGCTGCATTGCTAGAGGGCTTGACGCAAATGACATGTCCGTGCCGCCATCTTGGCTAACTTGCTACTTTGCTCTGGAGTGTACACACTGCTTCGCCTCAAAGGCCTCATGTTATGAAGTGAACGGAACAGATGCAGACCAAATTGAAACAGCCGAACCGAACCATTTGGATGGTTTTCAAAACGTCTTTCCACCCCTATTGTCTAGGTATGTATTTTTTTCGAATATTGCTCCAGTAATACTTTACAAGCCTATCTTGATTTAATCTAATCACTGTATGAAACCAGTAAAATACTCATGACAATGTCAGTCATTTTGCTAAATATTGAATGTCTTCTTTACCCGATGAAAAACGGCAGTGGTAGTACTCAAAAGTAAGGTTTGTTTTTGTTTCCAAGTTTAATTATTTTTATTATTTTTATTAGTTTTATTATTACTAATATACATAATTGTTGTTGTAACATGACAATAAAGTGGTCTGCAATGTGCAATGGAGGTAACTTCATCACTGGAACGTTCATTGTATTTGTATTATAGCTTACAGGGAAATTAATCGCTAGCCAGATAAATCCAACGCTGAAAAACATCATGAAACATATTCAAGGGTCCACTGTATCTGATTATAAGATAATATTTTAACAAATAGCCCACACACAATTGTACAACACCACTTCCTTAGTCTCAGTTTCGAGACTCTCCATAAAGATGAGTTTATTACAAATGCCGTAGGCAGCAGCCATTAAAATCACAGCTTCTTCTGCCGCTCATAAGATGACCCTCAGACTGCTGTTCCTGCTATTTTCATGTTCATTTGTCCCCTTGGAAAACCAGATAAAGCTCCACCCTCAGCGTGATATCCCCACTGCTGTCAGACCAGAGAAAAGACAAGTTGCTATGAACTCCTTTTCCCCCACAGGGTGTCTTGGCAATACCCTTTATACACCCCAAAAAACACTTTTAACATTTTGTCCCATTAAATCATGTTGCCTCATTCTTCTTCACAGGAGGGATCAAAGCATTTTGAAGTCTACAGACTGGCATCACTGATGGATTCTCTTGACGCAGACACTCACTGGGATGTCTCGTTGGCAAGCTCAAGCAATCATCCTGACTGGCACATTGGATAGTAACTTGCATTTAACAAACCAATCATGTCAAACATAAAATTAGAAAAGAAAGAATGTTTTTTCTTGGCCCAGGGCTCTACCCACAATGTTAACCATAATTACTTCCACCAATGACATAGTTTCATCACCACATTTCTGTCAGTTAGGCAGGAGATAACCAATTCCAACAAAAAGTTGGGGGTTCTTGACCCAAAGGGCTTGGCGAAAAATTTCAGGAAAATCCAAATAAATTCTGTCATGATTATTTTTCCCACCTTTGTCAATGTTGCAAGACATTTTCCTTGATTCCTTCCTTGTGAATACTACATGAATATTACATTCATGAAAATTAAAATGACAAGATTCTAACAGAGACTTGGTCATGATGCCAAATTTAAAAAGAAGAAAAAAATACACATGGTACTACAAGTAACATTTATCTACTTAAAAAAGATCAAACATTTATAGTGCCTCGACACTGTCTTAAACTACTCATTTAAGAGTCTCGGCCTGTCATGGTAGTGGCGAACTATGAGGTCTCTGAGATCAGGATTTGAAACTTTTCCCCTTCTCAATACTGTACATCCGTGCTGATAGACCTTTTTCCCCATTTAATACCTGCCACAGCTGAAATTCACCTGCAATTTGTGGGTTGGTGGGTGTTAATGTCAAGCCCTGCTTGAAACGCACGACTTGTAAAGTCATTCCTGTTTACAGTTCAAAATCTGCATTTTCAAGAGTGCCAAGAGTGAGTTATCATAAAAGTTTGTCTATGACAGTTGGTTGATTGTTACAGCTTGTTGTCACGGTAAATGCTCATGTATGATTTCAGTACTTTTCAACAGTAGTAGCCAACTGGTTTTCAGATCAATTGTGACACTCAATTAAGTCCAGTCATTTCTTGCTCATCACAGCACTAATGAAGATTTCTGCAATTGCCTCAATTACAATACCCTTAAGGTAAAACTTAATAAAATGTCATTAAAAAAATACCCTTTAAAACTTTCTGCTATATTGAAATATTTGTTTTTGAACTAAAACCGATGAATATGGAGATTTATAATGATTAGATTTAACCTTTCTTAATAAACTAATGTTTTATAAAATTTCAAAATATGAAATGTTTGAAAATGTATCTCCAACAGCTATTTCTCAAGGGTTGACATGACTGTCTGCAATGATGCCTAGTGGGAGAAGAGATTTCACTTCCTTTCGAACAAACCACTAGGGGGAGGGTTACTCACCCTTCTTCCTGGCTCGCTAGAGGAATCTGGGAAAGCTTGGAGAGATTCTTGGCGTATTCCTCCTCTATTTTTATTCTGAGAGGGAAGTAAAGAGTTTCGTTACCTGTTGTCCATTTTCACAATTCACTCAATCCATTTCCTGCGTTGTGCAACACAGTGATGTAGCACAAAAAGGGGAAACCACATGTTGGAACTGTGTGGTTTTCATGGTAACTTGAGAATGAAGCATAAAAGAACCCCAAAAGAGGAATAAGGCTAAAGAAAAGTAGGTACCTCTCTCGTACAAATTCGGCCATCTCTTTCTGCATTTGTTTCCCTTTCAGCTGTTTCTGTAACAAAACTTCAAACCCGGTGATGTAGCCATTGGCCTGGGGATCCTTCTTATCAGTCTAAAAGATAAACATAGCAAGCAAACAAGAAACAAGAACAAACACTTAGCAGTAAGCATGAGAATGTCACACCTCAGCGTAATTAATGGCTTGATCAGTGGCAAAGTACACAAACACTTAGCAGCATAACATCACACTAGGCTTTACACCAGGGGTGTCAAACTCTTTTTTGTCTCGGCCCGCATTGTAGTTATGATTTCCCTCAGAGGGCTGTTAGAATAGTGAAACCATATAAATGTTGACTCACCAAAACATATTATTACCATTACACAACAAATTGAGGGATAACTAGTTTTGAAAATAGAAGACAAGGATAATAGTTTGTTCAAGTATTGTTTACGTTACTGTAGAAGAAGGGTTTGGTAACAGACAAATGCAATATCTCAACATTATTGTTTATTATTATGACAATTTGGAATTTGGGTACAGATTTTAGCAAAAATCACGGAAGTTGACGAGCATGATTTGCTTTCAGGGGGCCACATAAAATGATGTGGCGGGCCGCATCTTGCCCCTGGGCCTTGAGTTTGACAGGTTAGGGTTTAGGATTAGGGTCAGCCGATCAGCATAAAATGCTAATTATCGGCTGATACCGATCAGGCCGATCAAAGTCTACATCAGAACTAAGCTGCTTATAGAGTGTAGCAGGCATTTCCACATATCTTGGAAAAATCACCAATCATGAATTCAAAACAATACATTAAAAGCTGGTAGTAATATGCTTAACCGAGTCACATCATCTTATTCATGCAATCAATACCTGATTTGATTATCATTTTTAAATTGAATAAGGAACTTTGCACAACACGGCACCCCCTTCCACAGTGCTCCAGTGGTCACAACAACAACAGTAACCATGCAGTTGGAAGCTGAAAAGGAGTTGAACTAAAAAATTGGAGACTCGGGGTCACCATGGCAATTTGTGATTAATTCTTAACTTTATTGTGATAAAATACAATCAAAACAATGTTGTAGTTGTGGTTTTAATTTAAATCCAAGGTAAATACTGTTGGTTAGAAACATAACATTATCTTAATGAATAATAGATCGCTAGGAAAATCATTAAATAATAAACTCAGAACTTAATAAAAATACTTAAAATTGTCAGCATTTGAGTGCCTTTCTAATTATTGCCTTGGTTTTGATGAGCATGTCACGATTAGGGTTTTCGAAGGCGAGGAAGGCCAGGCAAAAACGTGGAGGACCCAAGTGCAGGGAAGCAGGGAGACAAGGCAGGAGTTCAGGAGTCTCAAAAAATAATATTTAATCTCCAAAAAAGGGCAAACAAGGAACATGGATAAAGGAAACTAAACAAAGTCCCACAACAGATAACCAAAGTAACAAAGAAACACTTGAAGAAACCAAAAATGGAAACAAAACATGACTGGTAACTAAGACGTGGCACAGACAGAGACAATGAAACCTGATAAAGATAAATATCGGCAACAATAAAGGCACGAAGCACCCATTTTCTGCTTTAATGGCTTTATTAGCTCCTCTGCACATTCAACGTCAACGGGTCCTCCGCTAATCGCTACTCTTCCTCGGTCGCCGTCACTACACTTGCTACTGTACACACTCGTACCGGCGTGCACTCGCACCGGCGTGCACTCCTTCCTCCTTCACAGTCCCGTCTCACTCACACATCGACGCACACACACACTGAGCTTGCTGTCACAATCACATGGGACAATACCCGTAACAGAAGTATTTCGCCGTAAATTTCGACTTTAACAGTGAAATCCGACTTACGCGGAAATTCGTGTTACGTCGCCATCTTAGGAACGGAACTCGTTCGTAAATCGAGGACTTCCTGTAGTGTACTTCCTGTACTTCCTGTAGTGATATTATTACAAATATTATATACAGTGGACCCTCGCATAATCGTGGTTCACCTATCCGCAGATTTGAAAAAACAAAAACAATTGTTCTTCAATTTATTTTCTTTTTTTGGGGGGGGGAAACCAACCCCGAAAACAAAAACATTAGCGGACTAATAATGTTAACTCTTTGGAATTTCTTACGTTTCTGCATAAATTGGTCATAAAATGTGGTCTGTCTTTTTTATACAAATATTTAATGTCATTATCACTTTACTACTGCATTAGCATAGGTTAACAATAGTGACTGTGTTCCAACTTGCGTACAAAATCTGCTGGTATCATGGGTCATAGTTGAAAAAACAAGTCAGTACCATTCACCTTGCTGCCAATTGGTACAGTTTTTCTTAAGCCATCATTTGTGAACAAGAACCAGGAAATGTTTTTTAATTTATTTTATAAAATGTTTTAATTTATTCTTACTTTTCCTAAGAGTTCAACTTTTGCAGAGGGCCTCTACTGAATGGTGTTGTAGTTGACAATGTTACATGGCTCTGTGTTTGATGGATGTATTACAATAAAAATCATATTGCAGATAACTAGCATGCAGTGTGTTTGCACCACACATCAGACGTGGTAGAGAGCTACAGGAGGTGGCGACTTCCACACAGAGCATCAGAGGCCAGCAGGATCCCTTGCTGTCCATCTAGACTGACGCAATCTATTATCCCGCCAGACTCTGGTAAATTTCACTAAAGCAGACGCTAATTCTCAGCATGCATTGCGGTCAGGGTAACAATGAAACATGAAAGGACAGAGTGTTGTATATGTCCACATGGGCGCACAGGGATGTTATTCAGTGAAACAGAGGGAAGAGTAAACAGAGTAGAAGGGATTCTTATCTTTCTGCTTACTTGGTCAACGTAAAACAGAGTCCATACACAGTATTTTCTCGATGCATGCAACCTTTGATTTTATAGTAGTATTTTTCAGGCAGACTTTTATCGATTTATGGTGATTGTGCTTCAGAAGTACCACAAACAGACGTTTTATATTTTTGCATGGTGTAAAATATTAAGGTGAACTCACCCAGAAGTAGTCACAGTAACTCCATTCGTTTGGCTTAAGCAACTGCTGTTCTGACATGGAGGCAGGCAGAGGGAAAGTCACACAATTAATCTGGGGAGAGAGAGACAGAAAAGATTAATGGGTAATTTATACAACCCCAACTTGTAAAGGTTGGGACAGTTCGTAAAATGCAAATTCCCAAAAAACTGTTCATTGTAATATCCTCTAAGGTTTGTAAGGCATTGAAAATATACTTAGAAGAGCAGCAGTTTAGAAGTTGCCAATGAGGTATGTACTCATGTTATATAAAACTGTTAACATGATTTACCTGCAGATGATCAGACTTGGATGATATCCAATATGCTGACAAAGGTTTAAGAAAGTAATTGATAGTTTTAGTTATTCCCCAGTCACTGATGGTGTAGTGGTACACTCGCCGTACTTTGGTGCGGGCAGTGTGGGTTCAGTTCCCACTCAGTGATGGTGTGAATGTGAGTGCGAATCGTTGTCCGTGTCTATATGTGTCCTGCGACTGACTGGCGACCAGTTCAGGGTGTAATCCGCCTTTCGCCCGAAGTCAGCTGGGATAGGCTCCAGTGCTCTGCGACCCTAACCAGGATTAGCGGTGTTGAAAATGGATGGATGGATGGATGCATAGTTATTCCCCCTTAAAGGGAGCCAGGAGGGTGTTTCCTATTGCAAAAAATAAAAAATAAAATAAAAAAATACAAAGAATTCCTCAGACAGAACTGCAGTAACAAGCCTCTGTGAGGGTTTAAAGTCAGATCCCATAACAACAAAGGTAATTTTTCACTGCTGTGGCGGGAACATTAATTCTGACAAGTGAGGATAAGCGGTAAATAAAATGGATGGATGGAAGTACAGAGTTAGAACTCAGCCCCCGCTGTCGTCATACAATTCTGAATTTGACCAAAATGTCCAAAATGTGTTTAAATGCAGAAATGGGAAATGTGTTTAAAGGCGCACAGAAAATCAGAGTTCAAACTGGGTCACGCGAGACACGAGCATGTTGCACGAGACTCCGGCTTGCCTCGAGCACTAAATTAAACAAGCAACATAGGGTCAAGTTTGGCCTGTCTTTTGCTTCTTGTTAGGCTTTTTGTGGGTATCACAAAAATAAAGAAGACAAGCTTGGCATTTTAGGAAGATGACATGAATACAGCTTGAAAATGTTAGATTTAGAAAATATGGCCCATTCACAACAATTTGTAATATTATAAACAATGTTGTTGACACAAGGGATTAATACATTTGAAATAATTATCTGCGCAATGGAAAATGTTTATTTTTTATTTATTTTTTTAGTTAGACTTGGTTAAAGCAATAACCTTGACTTTTGACATGCATCCAAATATTCAGGGAGGACCTTGTAGTCGAACGAGCGCAAAGGGGAGCATAGCAAAAGTCGTATTGTTTGTGAATATACACGGTTATTGCCTTTGAATACAACCATGATCTGATCATCAAATTAATGCGTACAGCACATATCAGAATCAGAATCATCTTTATTTTGCCAAGTATGTCCAAAAAACACACAAGGAATTTGTCTCCGGTAGTTGTAGCCAATCTAGTACGACAACAGACAGTCAATTGACAGAGAATACCTTTGAGACATAAAGACAAACACTGTTATTGCTCAGTGTTTGTTAGGCACTTTTGGGCAAAAAGATGCATAGTCCTCTAGCAATTAGAGCAGTTTGAATGACTAAAATGGCAATAATCCGCTGCAATGATCATTGTGCAAAGGGTGCCGAGACCTCAAAGAATGTATGCAGTTTAAAGTGACTAGTAGTGCGATAATCTGGGACAATGTCGATTGTGCAAATGTTGCAGATACTCCTCAGTCAGTGTGCAAGTGGTGCAGTTGCTACTCTGGCATGAGTGGCGAGTATTTGTAAAAAACAACAGATATGCAAATAGTGCAGCGTGGCGAGACTACCCCAGTGAGTGCATGAGTAATGTATAATTTGCCCGACAGAAATGTGACAACAAACTCAAGACAGAATTGGCGGCATGTTGCAATGGAATTGTAAGTTAGCTGTTTAAGAAGTTGATGGCAAGAGGGAAGAAGCTGTGCCGTGCTTCTTCAGAAGCCGCAGGAAGCACATCTTCTGCTGGGCCTTTTTGAGGACGGAGTTGATGTTGATCGCCCACTTCAGGTCCTGAGAGACTGTAATTCCCAGGAACTTGAAGGTCTCAACGGTTGACACAAGGCAGTTGGAGAGCATGAGGGGCAGCTGTGGTGAAGGATGCCTCCTGAAGTCCACAATCATCTATACAGTCGTGGGCGTGTTCAGCTCTAGGTTGTGTCAGCCGCACCACAGCTCCAGCCGCTCCACTTCCTGTCGATATGCAGACTTGTCACCGTCTTTGATGAGGCCAATGACAGTGGTGTCATCTGCAAACTTCAGGGGTTTCACAGCCGGGTCCGTTGAGATGCAGTCCTTCGTGTAGAGAGAGAAGAGTAGTGGAGAGAGGACACAACCTTGGGGTGCCCCAGTGCTGATGCTGCGTGTGGATGAGGTGGCCTCCCCCAGCCTCACCTGCTATGTCCTGCTTGTCAGAAAGCTGTCAATCCACTGGCAGATGGCAGGCGAGACGCTGAGCTGGAGACGCTTGGAGGAAAGGAGTTCACGGATTATGGTGTTGAACGTAGAGCTGAAGTTCACGAATAGGATCCATGCGTAGGTCCCTGCGCTGTCGAGGTGTTCTAGGATGAAGTGCAGACCCATGTTGACTGCATCATCCGCAGACCTGTTTGCTCGGTAGGCAAACTGCACGGGGTCAAGCAGGGGACCTGTGACGCTCTTGAGGTGGTCCAGCACGAGGCGTTCAAAGGACTTCATGACCACAGATGTCAAGGTGACAGGCCTGTAATCATTCAGAAACGAGATTGGAGGTTTCTTGGGGACTGGGATGAAGGTGGAGCGTTTGAAACAGGATGGTACGTCGCACAGTTCCAGAGATCTATTGAAGATCTGTGTGAAGACTGGAGGGAGCTGGTCCGTGCAGACTTTGAGGCAGGATGGGGACACAAGGCCTGGGCCTGCCGCTTTGTTAATCTTTTGTTGCTTGAATATGCGTCTCACATCCTGTTCGTGGATGGTTAACGCAGAAGTGTGATTGTGGTCGGTGGTGCGGCTGGGTGGTTGTAGGGTGTGAAAGTGTCCTTTTCAAATCTGCAGTCGAAGGTGTTCAAGTCGTTGGCTAGTCTATTGTTCTCAGCTTGGGGGGATCGTCGCTTGTAATTGGTCAGCGATTGTAATGCATGCCAGACTGATTTAGTCGTTCGCGCTAAACTGTTTTTCCAACTTTGCTGCATAGTTTCTCTTTGCAATGTTAACTTCTTTAGTCAGCTGGTTTCTTGTACGATTATACAGGGCCCTGTCCCCGCTTCGATATGCGTCCTCCTTAGCTTGGGGAAATTGCTTAAGTTTGGCAGTGAACCACGGCTTGTTGTTATTGAATGTGCAGTACACAAACTGTAATGTTAGTATATTACTCTGCATCGGGCTTGGTTTGGTTTACGTAATAGCCTTGGAGAAAAGTAAGTCGACAAACTCGACTAACACACAATATACCAGCGTACTGACTTATTCCAAAAGATGGACCACCGTCTTATGTCATGTCATGTTACATATGTCACATACACTGTATGTAATGTCATATCCCGTATGACATCATAAGAATAGGCTTCTGTGGATTTTCTGCAACACTTATAGAAGGGAAAGATCAGAAAAATGTGTTACAAAAAAAAAACAATGTGTAAGAAGAATAAATAGTAACAGTAGGTGATTACAGTAAGACTCCAGCAACACCACACATTTGATCAAAGTTAACTGCCCATGTCCAGTTGTAACTTTGTTGCTTTGGAAACAAAACACTGAACAGCCTGAATCATTGGTTATGATATATTCACACTGTCCTTGGAGAAAGTGAAGAGACTTTTGTGGCTCTCAATCTCTTAGGATTCATCAATCAGCCTTCTGCCACAGTGATGCGAACCTGTACTTTGAACCAAAAACAATTACTGTCGAAAACAGATTCTCAAAGAATGCCTTCATCTCTCGCTGTTATCCCAGGAGCAGAGATGAAATATTTTGGGTTCAAGGCCCTCCGCTGTGAAGAGCTCAGTGATAAAGAGAGTCAGTATTCAGTCAGTAAATTGTGCACTGGAACTGTAACCAAAGTTTACTCAATAGTTCAACTCATTGATGTTTCTTTAAGACTTCAAGAGTTATAAAAAATAATGGCAGAACATAATTAAAGAAAATATGTCGGGAAGGAAAAAAAATTATGGTAATTGTAAATGGTATTTAAAAGACAGTTTCATAAAAACCTGGAAGGAGAAGCAGTTGTTGCACATGCACGTAGTGATTCTTTTTTCTGGAACCTTGCCAACTACTGGCTTTTTCATGCATTACAGTGTTTTCAGTTGGTTTGTAGGTCTGTGTTGACAGTGATTGTTTTGTTGTCGTCGAGACCTTCAAGTTCCTGGAAATTACAATCTCTCAGGACCTAAAGTGGGCGACCAACATTAACTCCGTCCTCAAAAAGGCCCAGCAGAGGATGTACTTCCTGCGGCTTCTGAGAAAGCACGGCCTGCCACCGGAGCTGCTGAGACAGTTCTACACAGCGGTCATCGAATCAGTCCTGTGTTCTTCCATCACAGTCTGGTTTGGTGCTGCTACAAAAAAGGACAAACTCCGACTGCAACGGACAATCAAAACTGCTGGTACCCCACTACCCACCATTGAGGACTTGCACGCTGCCAGAACTAAGACAAGGGCGTGCAAAATCCTCTCGGACCCTACGCACCCCAGTCACCAGCTCTTCCAGCTCCTTCCCTCAGGTAGGCGCTACCGATCAATGCAAACTAGAACTAGTAGACATTCCAACAGCTTCTTCCCTCTTCCGATCAACTTCTTAAACACCTAACTTACAATTCCATTACAACAAGCTGGCAATTTTTTGACTTGAGTTTGTTGTCACATTTCTGTGGGGCCAATTATGTATTACTCGTGCACTAGTTGTCTCGCCATGCTGCACTATTTGCATATACTGGCCACTCATGCCAGAGTAGCATCTTCTCCATTTGCACACTGATTGAGGAGTATCTGTAACATTTGCACAACCAACATTGTCCCAGATTATCGCACTACTCGTCACTTTAAACCGC